>NC_056731.1:1861191114-1861356114 GCF_019279795.1 Protopterus annectens | reverse complement strand
TATAGCTTTTATTGTAAGACTAAATATTTGACAGGCTTCTGCATTACATTTTCAGTAGCTTAAGCAGATTTATACAGGCTAATTAAACATCATGACCTGTCCTACACCATACAACAGAAGAACATCTAGACCAGAACTATCCCCAAAACATGATTTATACAACTATCTCTTTTGAAGTCTGTATTGACTTGTATAAGCAATTCCACCTGCTGTCTGTAAATATTGCCTTATTTACAAATAAATATCAGTCAGCTATGCTTAAGAATGCTACCCAATTAATATGATATTAAAAATAATGGCAGGTGACACTCTACTCATGTCTGCTGGAGTGTAGCAACTAAATAAGGGTGGCTGCCCCCCCCCCCCCATCTTCCCTCCTTATTGTCCATGTGGTCAAAGCTTTTTAAAATATCTTAAAGGCTTACTGCCTCTTCTGGCAACTCACACCACCTAATACCCTCTCCATCAAGAAATACATCACAGTGTTCATAAGTATATGACCTTAATCTGGAAGTCACTCTTCCTGTTCAGCTGTCTTTCTGTGTACTGTCTGGCTCTGTAATGCAGAGGAATGGAGCCTCAGACTGTGATCCAGATTATTGGGGTTCAATTAGCAGCCCCTGCCCTGAAGGAGACAGGTGGGGAGGAAGTAGAGTGAAAGGGTATGGCCCACTTTCCTTTCCAGGGGTGTGGAGAGGAGTGCATGCATGCGGTGGCTTTTCAGTCTAAATTTTCTTTTCTCTGTTTTCTTTCCAGATCTATAATCAGAATCATAGCAAGAATTGGAATAAGGAGGCAGCTGCCCCAGCCCCAAGGTGTTAGTGGGGTACGATCGGCACATGCAATTCCTGCATGCATTTTTCTGTGCTGGTAACTGAATGTCAGTACAGAAATACACTTCAGTGTAGTCAGCAGTTGGATGTGTGTTGACCTGTAGCATCGTGCTTGCTACAAATACAGCAATCAGCTTGCTTCGGTTTAAAAGTAGAATTCATGTTTTGTTTTCCCTCTTCAACTGAAGAGCTGAAATGCTGAGGGAGCAGGGATCTGACTTGGAGCACCAGATTAAAAGTGGGTCTTCTTTTGCTCTTCAGCTGAAGAAATGCTGGGTCAGGGCACCAGATCAGGGACAGATACTGGGCAATAGAATAGATAAGTGTAACTGTGCTCCAAACCTCTTCTTTGCTGGCATCCAGGTAGTGTAATTACACTTGCAAGTGTGTGCGTGTGTGTGTGCGCGCGCATGTTTGTGATTTAGACTGACTTATTTCCTGAGAAAAATATAGTTTAAATGTCCAAAGTCTATTGATGAGGAAGCTTATGCAATTGCACAGCATTACCAATCACCTTCACGAGTAGGTTTAGAATGGCTGCCATTAACTGGACTGGTCAGTAGGTAAGATACTAGGCTGATTTCCTACTAGTATCCCAATGATGCACTAAATTTAAATTTTAACCAAAGTATGCTTCGTTTGCATGTTTATCATGCTGGAGCTTTTGCAAACATGTAGTTCTGAACAGTCCCACTGATAACACAAATCCATTCTGGTTCTGATATAATTACTCAAGAACCGATCTGCCAGAATCTGCCCTGACGCACAATCCAGATTGGTTCTATATGGTATAAGATTGCACAATGCTACTTTCAATTTCCTACATGCTGTTACATTTGACAACTTCTTATCCCCTTTGAAAGTTCTGATTCATTTTCAGTTAATACATTTGCTGTTATGCACTCTGGTGTTAAGATATAGGCTGTCTTCTCCTGTCAGTGGCAATATATCCAGGCAGACCATTAGCAGCAAAAGTTTCAATTAGTATCTTCAAGCTCTGTATTAGGCATATAGAGTATTTCCATCCATTCAGAAAGTGCACAACTGCTCTCATGAATATATTATTCATAAATGGTGTGTAATCTTAACATCCACCATTAAATTTCCATGGGGTACTGGTGCTTGCCTAGGCATTTTCTGACCCATCTTACATTGTTCACAAACTTTACACACATTCAAAGTCTGTTTATGAAGCAGAAGCTGTCACACTACTTTTCAAGTCAGTTCTTACATTTTTAAAAATATCAGAATGACATGTACAATGCTATAACTTCCAATAAGGGATTTCTTGGTCTACAGGGAGCTATAACTTGACTGCACCATTAAATACAGCCTTTTTTGTTTATAACACTTTACATTTCTTTTAAAAATCTACTATAGTTGAAATTGGCCAGCTTCCATCACAAATCTTAGTACCGGTGACCATCTGGGTGAGGTCTTGGTTTTAGTTACCTGAGTTTCTAAGTTAGCTTCAACAGGAATGAGCCGAGCCAGCCTCAGGCCCTTTGGAGAAGGGAGGCAAGGGTGTGATTTACAGGTTTGCATGCACAACACCAAACTGACAACTGTCACTAGTCTTCATGAAGCACAAAGGGGAAAGTGTTTGTGGTTTCCAATGTGACACTAGTCACAAGCCCCCCCCCCCTCACCCAGAGGAGGTGTAAGGCCAAACAACAAATGTCCTCATTGCAGGGTTATCAATGTGGATACAAGCAGCCCCCAATTAACTCCCATGATGGCTGTGAAACATGCTCAAAGTACAGCATGGTTGCCATATCATGCAGTATCAAAATACAAACCGTTTAAAAGTTCTGGAAATTAATCCAAAAAGAATCACAAAAGTTCTGTGTGGTATTATGGACTACATAGAAATTCATATTTGGGGTTACATGGTGCTACGTGTGATAAGAATGAGCACCCATCCTAGAAGACAGGAGCAGCAATCATTATTTACAGGTTTGCACAATATATAGTTCTTTTAGGTGTAGACTAATTCCTCAGACAAACTTAAATTCTCCATAGTTTAGATTCACACCTTTTAATGTTCCAAACCAGTACTTAATGGTAATCAAATTGTATCAATGCTCGTCTTTCCCCAGCGTAAAGTGCATATGACTGCTACTTCCCAGTTTTTGAATGTAAAGCACACTTTCTCCATGCAGGCCGACACTTCACTTTCTCCATGCAGGCCGACACTTCACTTTCTCCATGCAGGCCAACACTTCACTTTCTCCATGCAGGCCAACACTTCACTTTCTCCATGCAGGCCAACACTTCACTTTCTACATGCAGGCCAACACTTCACTTTCTACATGCAGGCCATCACTTCACTTTCTACATGCAGGCCATCACTTCACTTTCTACATGCAGGCCATCACTTCACTTTCTACATGCAGGCCATCACTTCACTTTCTACATGCAGGCCATCACTTCACTTTCTACATGCAGGCCATCACTTCCCTGCAGGAGGAAGCTTAAGACAAACCAAAAAAATAAAGGAGCTGCAATCCGTTAAAAGGACCAAAGATTAAGGACTGAAATTGTGACCATCTGAAACAGGTTCAGGCTTTTAGGTGACTAGGCATTTCTCAGTAGTATATTTGGGTTGGGGGCACATGATAGAAGGGACATTCAGCTGCAGATACATGTGGCTGTTGCAGATTTCCTGTGAGCATAGAGAAGCATGTAGTGCTATGCCCACAGCTTCAATAAACATGTGCAGTGTGGCAAGGAAGAAGAATGTGTGTTGCGCTTCATGTGCAGGACATGCTTATGTAAGTACAGCATGTAGAAGAGTGCTGTAGCATGCAGGACATCCTGCATTCTGCTGGCATCACAATTTTAGGTATAAATCCCTAGATAAAGAAAGTAGGGGTCCACACACCAATAAAGGCACTGTCTATTATGTACTGCATTTTTACTGCTACTGACATGCCCACTGGGCAGCCATCTGATGCCTGCCTGCCATACTGCCTGCTATTTCTGAGAGCTGTGTGCGCCATGACATTAGTTTCCCCCTTGTACATATTTCTGAGAGCTGTGTGCGCCATGACATTATTTTCCCCCTTGTACATATTTCTGAGAGCTGTGTGGCCATGATGTTATTTTCCCCCTTGTACATGTTTCTGAGAGCTGTGTGCACCATGACATTATTTTCCCCCTTGTACATATTTCTGAGAGCTGTGTGCGCCATGACATTATTTTCCCCCTTGTACATATTTCTGAGAGCTGTGCACGCCATGACGTTATTTTCCCCCTTGTACATATTTCTGTGAGCTGTGTGTGCCATGACGTTATTTTCCCCCTTGTACATATTTCTGAGAGCTGTGTGCGCCATGACGTTATTTTCCCCATTGTACATATTTCTAAGAGCTGTGTGCGTCCTGACATTATTTTCCCCCTTGTACATATTTCTGAGAGCTGTGCGCGCCATGACATTATTTTCCCCCTTGTACATATTTCTGAGAGCTGTGCGTGCCATGACATTATTTTCCCCCTTGTACATATTTGAGAGCTGTGCGCACCATAATTAGAAGTTATGTACATACCATAACGTTCCATGTTAGTTGTCTTCTCTCGCCTTCTTTCTTGCTGGATGGGTTCGGAGCACTTGCTAAGCTCGAGAACTCATTTCACCAGCTCGAGGCAACCCTATATCCCATGATGCAAGGCGTGACTACCTCAGATCTCGTTTGGTAGCTAGAAGAAAACCCTGCCAAGAAACACTTCTTCCCAAGGAAGAAGATTACTAAATGTAGGAGAAACTAGGCCAATAGCCACTAACAATAATGACTTTTCCTACAGGGAACTCTTGGAAAGAGTGACAACACCCCCAACGAAAGGAAGGTACAATCTCAAGATCAGTCCAGGCCAGGGGGAAGGAGGGAGGGACGCAAGAAAAAGCGAGAGAAGACAACTAACATGGAACGTTATGGTATGTACATAACTTCTAAATGTTAAGTTGTCAAACTCGCCTTCATTCTTGCTGGATGGGACTGCGTCCCTAGTACCTCTATCCTGGGTGGCTCAATGGAACAGACTCTTGAGAACTGTGGAACCAAACCTAGCCCTGTCCCTGGAGGCCAAGTCCAATTTGTAATGAGAAACAAAGGTGTGAGGAGTGGCCCAAGTGGCTGCTGCACAAATGGTGTCAATAGGTAGCCTATCCTGAAAGGCTGTGGATGTGGAAAGGCTCCTGGTAGAATGTGCTTTTGGTTTTGAGGACAGTTGCTTGCCTCTAAGATGATAAACATAAGAAATGATAGAAGACAGCCATCTGGATAAGGTCACTTTAGAGACTGGGAGACCTTTTCTGTTCTCTGCATAAGAAAGGAATAGTTGATCAGATTTTCTGAATTGTTTAGTTCTGTCCAAATAATATCCGAGTTGACGATGGACATCTAAGCAATGAAGTTTTTGTTCAGCTTTGTCTGAATAATTAAGGAAAAAAACTGGCAAATCAATAGATTGGTTAAGATTCGTCTGGGAAGCAACCTTGGGCAAAAAAGATGGATTAGGTCTTAAAGATACCCTATCTTTGTGAAAAACCAAGTAAGGGGAACGGACACAGACGGCCTGAAGTTCAGAAACCCTTCTAGCTGAAGTAACAGCCACCAAGAAAATTGTTTTCCAGGAAAGAAACTTTAAGGAGCATGTAGCAGCTGGTTCGAAGGGGGGTATTATCAAGGATGCCAGCATTAAATTCAAATCCCATTGCGGAGGAGGATCTCTGATTGGAGGCTTCAGGAGAAATATACCTCTGAGAAAGGCTTTGCAAAGCTTGTGGGACATTATGTTTTGATCCGCTAAACCAACATGAAAATTAGAGATTGCTGCCAATTGGACTTTAACTGTAGAAGAAGACGACCCCGATTGAAAAATCTCTGCTAAGAAGTCCAAAACTGAATGCACTGGAGCAGTAAAGGGATCTATGTGTTTAGACTTTGCCCAGAAAGAAAAAAGTTTCCACTTACTAGCATAAATCTTTCTGGTGGAGGACTTTAGAGAAGCTACTATGATATTCCTAATGGGGTTAGAGATCATAGGAAGCCTGGCTAAGGAAGGAAGTGGAGCAACCAAGCAGTGAGGTTGAGAGAATGAATGGCCTGGTGCGGTTGACCCAACTGGTGGGTCAGAAGATCTGGAACTGGGTCCAGATGCCAAGGCTGTGCCAGGAGATGATGATGCAGGGACGGAAACCAAATTTGTCAAGGCCAGTAAGGGGCAATGAGGATCAACTTGGCTCTCAATACGGTAGCTTTCTGAATAACTTGTGGTATCAGTGGAAATGGAGGAAAGGCATACAGAAGTCCCCGGGGCCAATCATGGGTTAGAGAGTCTCTCGGGGAATGGCCTGGTAGAGGAAAGAGGGTGAAGAAGTCTGGGCATTTGCTGTTTTGGGGTGTAGCAAAAAGGTCGCAGGAAGGGAAGCCCCACTTCTGAAAAATCTCGTCCACTACCGATTGCTTGAGAGACCACTCGTGTGGCATGAGAATAGCTCTGCTCAGTCAGTCCGCTAAGAGGTTGGATCTCCCGGGGATATGCGTTGCTATCAGAAACCGATGAGAGGAGATTGCCCATTGCCAAAGTCTGAGAGCTTCTTGACACAGTGGGTAGGACCTGGTCCCGCCCTGCTTGTTGATATACCAGACTACAGACATGTTGTCCATCTGAACTGCAATAGTCCCTAAGGGAAGAAAGTCGCTGAGGGCTTGCAACGTTAAAAGCACTGCTCTCATCTCTTGGACATTTATGTGCAGATGGTATTCTATGGGTTGCCAAGTCCCATGGACCATCCTGCCCTGATAATGCCCCCCCCCCACCCGATCAGAGAGGCATCCGAAGTGACTGTGGCAACCGGGACTGGGGGAACAAACAGTCGGCCCTGATGGAGCAGAGGAGAAGACATCCACCAGGTTAGATGACTCTTGCACGACTGCGTGACAATAATCTGGTGACTCATGGGGAGTTGCTGGAATGACCACTGAGCGAACAACATCCACTGCAGAAGACGCATGTGGAAGCGGGCTAATGGTAGTAGAACAATGGCCGCAGCCATAAGACCCAGAACCTTCAGGACAAATTTGGCTCTGATCTTCTTGCTGAGTAATATGATCCGAACATACTTCTGAATGTCCAGAATTCTTTGTCTTGTGAGTCTGGCTGACATACTGACAGTGTTTAATTCTGCGCCTATAAAGGTAATAGATTGGCAAGGCGACAGAGAAGATTTTTCGAAGTTTATTGAAATCCCCAATTGTTTGCAGGTTTGCAGAGTGTAGTCTCTGGCCTTGAGAAGTTGATGCCTGGTGGTGGCAGAGAGGAGTCAGTCATCTAGATACGGAAACACCTGGAATCCTTGACGTCTCAGATGAGCCGTAACCACTGCCATGCATTTGGTAAATACTCTGGGGGCTGTAGTGAGGCCAAAGGGCAGGGCTCTGAATTGAAAATGACTGGACCCCAGCCGAAAGCGGAGAAACCTTCTGGAGCACCTGTGAATCTTTACATGATAGTACGCATCCTGAAGGTCTATTGAGCACATCCAGTTGTCCTTGCCCAAAAAGGGTAGAATGGACTGAAGCGTGACCATCCAGAACCTTGCCTTCTTGACAAACTGGTTTAGTTTGCTGAGGTCTAAAATTGGTCTCCAATCTCCCGTCCTTTTGGGGACCAAAAAGAATCTTGAGTAGATGCCGGATCCTACTTGGTCTGCTGGCACTATTTGGATGGCTCTTTTTGCCAGGAGCTTTGATACCTCCTGCTTTGCCAATTCCCTTAGACGGGGTGAGACGTCTAGAAGGGATTGATGAGGAACGGGATACCTCTCGAAAGGGATATTGTAGCCCTCGGATATGATCGACTGTACCCATTTGTCTTGAGAGAGGGAACGCCAGGCTATTGGGTACAGCGACAATCTTCCCCCGACTGCCTCCCAGGGTGGGCAGTCGGGCAACACCTCAGGGATGCTGGAAGGGTTTATCAGGGAGAGGCTCCCTGCTACCCTGATTCTGCGGATCCCTCTGCCCCTAGGGCAGCGCCTATTATTATTACCCCCTCTGCCTCTGGGGGTAAACTGACCACGTGTCCGGCATGACTCCTTGAGATTTACGGAACCACATTTTCCCTCCCTTCTGACCCTTTGGATAGGGTCTTGAAGGGGTGGAGAAATGGACTCCTACGTCAGAAAGGGTCTTGCAGTCTTGTTCACACCTGGTCAATGTATCCTTCACCTGAGGTCCGAACAAAGCCGAACCATCAAAGGGGGTATTGGTGAAGGACGCCTTAAAAGGGTCTGCAAAATTACAAAGCCGCATCCAGGCCTGATGCCCAAGTGCCACTCCTGTGCCTGCGGCCCTACTCGCTCCATCGGCTGCATAAGAAATGAGCCGCATGGAGGAGTTAGTCAAAGAATTGAGGATTCCTAGCTGTGAGGCAATCTTTTCCTTAGCCCCAGTAGCCAAAGGATCCTGAACCACTTCACCTAGTTCCTTGAGAATGTCTCTCTGAAGTCTGGTAAAGTGACAAAGGTAGTTCAGCGAACGCATAGTAAAGGTCGCTGAAGAAAACATCCGCTTTCCGTACCTATCCATGGTCCTAGAATCCATGTTAGGAGGATGGACAGGCACAGAAGGATCAGCAAGTTCCTTCTTGGTGGCCGCCGCCACCACCATAGTATCAACAGGGACGCCCTTAGATAGAAACTGTTTGTCTGAAGGGGCTGTGATGAATTTGGAGGGCCTCCTAGGAACTGGTTTCACAGAATCCGGGGCTGCCCACGCCTTCCGAGCCACTACCTGCATAAGTGGCTTGAAAGGCGGAGACACCCAGGAGGTGGAGGGTCGAGATCCAAAAGCCTCCAGGTATACCGACTCATCCTCGGAGGGGTCAATGGAAGGCCAGTTCCCCCTCTGCTTAAGGAGTTCCAGGATGTCTGAAAATGAGAAATCCTCAGAGGGGGACCGTGGGGTGCCCTCCGACTCATCTAAGTCGGTATCTGATGTAGTAGACTCAGGGGAGATTGTGTGTTTCCTCTTACACGTCCTCTTACGCGGGGGTTCTGCTGCAGGATCAGGAGAAACCTCGGAAGAGGAAGTTCTTCCCAATGGGGAAACCTGGGGCGATGGATCTCTGGGTCCGGAAGCAAGAGACTGGCAAGAGACATCAACAGGCACCGAAGATGGAGGAGCTAAAGGAATAGACCGTTGACCTAGCTCAGGGGCTAGGACACTCCTCATCACCTCGAAGGCTCCTCTCCCAGGGAGGCCAGAAGAATCCCGCTCCTAAGAAACAGGAATCCCCAGCCCCACTGAAAGAGAAGGCTCCAAAGCCGATGTCGGTGCCGAGCTCACCAATGCTGAAGCTCCAAGAGGGAGAGCAGGGTCGGACAAGGGTCCGATGCCACTCGCCCCCTTGGAGCCGACAAGGGAGACCCGATGACCGGATCCCTCCAAAGAAGGTCTCATGGAGGAGATCGGAGCCGAAGACGTCGGAGCCGAAAGGGGAAGTATCGGCTCTGGCGCACCTACGGTCACTGTTCCGAGAAGCTCCGAACTCTGAAGGAGAGTCGGAGGAGGAAGTTCAGGGGGATGAGAGACAGCAGACGTCTGTTGAGATGGGCTATGGAGCATTTGGGCTAGTGCCTGTGACTTCAACAGTCTGCTTACCACCCTCTCTAAATCGTGGTCTGACAGCCTGGAAGATCTTGAAGATCGGCTCCGATGGCTCCGCTCTGACAAAAGAGGAGATCCCGGAGCCGAACTAATCGACTCAAGGGAAGGAGACAGAGATATCTTCCTGGATGGAGCCATCGGAGCTGACGACCCCTCGGCTCCAGATGGAGCCGAAGACTTATCGGCTCCAATACTGGATAAAGACACGTTGGCTCTGGCCGACAAAGTAATGGGTATTTGTGTATTGGAGCCAGACGGAGCCGACACTACAACCTCCAAAGTGGAAAGATCGGCTCTGGCCGGAGCCGATCTCGACTCCGAAGAAGTCGGAGCCACAGCCGAAGGCTTGAGAACTGCAGCCTGGGCCTTAGATGGCTTAGAGGGTTTAACCGACCCAGCCTTGGTCAGAGAACCCTCTGGCTTTAACAAGCCACGAAGAATCAGTTTGTTTCTTCGTTCCTGCAGGACTCTCTGGCTAAAGGAGTGACAAATAGCACAGGAGTCCTGCAGGTGTAAAGGCCCCAGGCAGTACACACAAGTGTGACCGTCTGTCAGAGACATTTTCTGACAGCACGAGTCACACTTCTTGAAGCCCGAGACCTTCACTTCCTCAGACATAATTATGTCCAAAAATACACAGACACACAACAGTCACACAGTTAACCCACAAAAAACACACACAACACTAATCTGACAGGAATTAACTGAGAGGGAGGCTTAAGGCCTGAGAAAGGAAATAAATCCTAACGTAAAAGAAGGGGAATATAGGGTAGGAGACTAGCTATAAGTATAACAATATACCCAATAAATGACAAATAGGAAGATAAGGGGGAAAAAACCCTGACTAATCTTGTACAAATTGAAGCTGGTAAAAAGGAGACCTCTCCGCGAAGCGGCAAACGAGATCTGGGGTAGTCACGCCTTGCATCATGGGATATAGGGTTGCCTCGAGCTGGTAAAATGAGTTCTCGAGCTTAGCAAGTGCCGAGTCGGAGCCGAGGATCGGCTCCGAACCCATCCAGCAAGAATGAAGGCGAGTTTGACAACTTAACATCATTATTTTCCCCCTTGTACATATTTCTGAGAGCTGTGTGCTCCATGACATTATTTTCCCCCTTGTACATATTTCTGAGAGCTGTGTGCGCCATGACATTATTTTCCCCCTTGTACATTTGGTTACTAAAGCTCTGGGCATGGCACTACATGCTTCTCTTTGCCCACAAGGAATCTGTGACAGCCATATGCATCTGCAGCTGGATGTCTCTTCAGCCATGGGTAAACAACCAAATGTACCTCTAGGAACTGACTTGCTTCCTAAAAGCCTGAATCCATCTGAAACATCAAAAATTGGGGGGTCCAATTTGCCTCTTTCCCCAATGTGCAACAAGCTCAAAAGTAATATTTAGGAACAGCGGCTGTGTGGATACAGGGGGTATAGCTCCATACAAAAAGTAACTTATTAAGGCATTGCAGTCTCACCCTGCTAGAATCTAGCCATCACAGATAAATGCCAAACAGCTCACTCTACTTCTGTGGCTGGAACCTACATAAATCTTGGCATTAGTTTGATCCCCCTCACCACATTCCTAGGCCTTTTTATTGATCAATACCAATGACTTATATGGAATGCTTTATCTGCCTGCAACAACTTCTGAAAATGAATCACTTAGTATGCAACAAGTATATAGGACATAGACAATAAATCCTGGATAATAAGATTACTATAGAAATAACTCTAGAAGACAAATTACATTTAAAGGCTAACCACTTTAGCATAATGCTGTGTGTGTGTGTGTGTGTGTGTGTGTGTGTGTGTGTGTGTGTGTGTGTGTGTGTGTGTGTATAAGGGGATATAAAGAAAGGAAATACGTAAATATATTATAAGTATAGGGGCAAGTGAGTAATAAACCTAAAGTTCAATGGCATGACATGGATTTTACTTAGCCTGATAATTCAAGAGGAAAATATTTCCTAAAAGGAGGATTTATTTGAAATTTGGTAAACCAAGTAAATTGATGGATGATGAGAAATAGGGCAGGGCTTTATCTGCATAAACTGGAAATTCTTTCTGCCGTCCCACACTTAAAATCAGTGGTTGTTATAGAGTTTAACAAATGCCCAATTCTGGGCATTAGTGGAAGAATAAACAAATATGGGAAAAGGAGCCACCCTTATCTAGTGTAATTTTTGAGTCTGTTCATAGGTTGGTACTAGGCTATCAGCCCTAGGGCCTATACAAGCTTAGCCATAACAACTCTCTGGCTATTTCTTCCCACAATATTTACTTCCCTGGCCCCCTGTCTAGCAGGGTGACTGATGTGATACCCGGGGTGAATTTCCTTTCTCCCATCCAAAAGTCAAGGTTCCTTTTGAAGAGGGCAAAAGAGGCACTCTGCTTGACATGCATGGGCAATCTATTCCAGAGTCTGGGGAGTCACTGGGTCAGGAACCTATCCCTCCAGCATGTTTTGTTTATTGTGATGACAAGGTTTGAGCGTGTGGCTCACAGGGATTGGGATTTAAGTATAACATTTCCAACAGCTCTGAGTTTGACATGGCCTTGTATGTTAAGCAGAAATCACCTCTGAGTAAACCATATGCAACAGAGTATAGCTGGAGTTTTTTTAAGGCGGTCAGTGTAGGGCATCTGCTTTAGGCCTGTGATTCTTTTAGTGAGGTATTTCTGCAGCCTTTCCAGTTGTTGCAGATGTCTTGTGAGGTATACACCAAATGCGGCGTTGTACTCTATAATGGGTCTAATGAGGGATGAGTACAGTGGGACAATGACCTCCTTTTTTCTGGATGAAAAGCCCTTAGTGATGAGGTGTACCACATGGAAGGATTTCCTGACTGATGTGGTTATCGAAGGTGAGACCACTGTCCACCTGTGTCCCTAAGTCTCTTATCACACTTTCAGTGTTTAGTGTGCATCCACCTATATGGTAATTCACGGGTACATGTTTTTTTTCCAAAGGGGATAACTATACATTCCTTGGCATGGAGCTTGAGCCCATGGCTCTGGCACCAAGTATCTGTTTCTGCAAGGCCCTTTTATAGAGTATCCACATCATTTGGGGATTCAGTAATGGCTCCCAGTTTGCAGTCATCTGCAAACTTTGTTAGCCAGTGTCACTTAGTGTTGGCCTGTACTTCAGAGAAGTAGATGCCAAACAAGAGTGGTCCCAGGACTGAACCCTGAGGTACTCCACCTGTCACTTGTCTGGAGCTGGATTTGGAGTTGGCTACTTTTACAGTGTGGGTTCTATCAGTAAGCCAGTTAGCAACTCACTGGGTGATGTAGGGATTAATGCCCAGCTTAGTAAGTTTATCTATGATTCTAGAGTGGGGGATGGTGTCAAAGGCCTTGGCAAGGTCTAGATAGGCTGTGTGGACCACCTTACCCTTGTCCATGGCTCTGGAGACTGATTTGAATAAGTCAATCAGGTTCAGGAGACAAGATCGGCCCCTTCACAAACCCAAACTGGGTGGGGTCCAGTGTTTGAAGGTTGCCAATGTCTTTGTTTATAAGTTCCATGATAATACGCTCCATGGCCTTGCAGATAAGGCTTGTCAGACTGATGGGACAGTAGTTTCTGGGATCCAAGGTGGATCCCCCCTTGTGGAGTGGGATAACTGTAGCTCTGCACCACTCAGTGGGCACGAAACCTGAGGTGAGGCTATGATTAAACATGACACTTAGGTGAGGTGCCAGTTCATATTGTAGTTCATGTAGTACACAACCCTGGATGTCATCTGGTCCCATGGATGCTGTATTCTTAGCTTTGGAGAATGTGTTTTTTACCTGTGTGGCCATTACTGGAATTTGGCAATCTGCTGGTATTGAGATGGGCCATTTAGGGAGTGAGAGGGGGGTGAAGTTGGCACTGAATTGATCTGCCAGGATATTGGCAATATCCTTGGGATCAGTATATTTAATGCCATTCTGTTTTAGCTCAGAGCAGATCTGAGTATTGCCATTTAGATTCTTGACATAGTTATAGGATGCCTTGTGGTTGTCTTTGGAATCATTGGCAATTTTATTTTCATAACTAGCTTTGTAGTATTTTATGAGGGATCTCAGTTTCTTACTGAGGCTGGTAAGGGAGTTTTTTTGCATCCTGGGATTTTCCTCTTTTCTGCAACAGTTTCTTCCTTTTGTTGTAAAGTTTTTTATGGCAGGGGACCACCAGATTGGCTTCTTTTTATGGAGAGAGCATCTTGGTTCTATTTGGGATGGCATGATTCATGCATGAGTGGATGTGCTCGTACAGTGCCTTAGTGTAGGATTCAGCAGTTGAACTTTCAATTTCCTTCTGCATGGGTGTCATGAAGTTTGTCACTTCTGACTTGAGTAGCATGAAATTGGCTTTAGAGAAGTTTTTTATGGAAGTTTCCTTACTGGGGGGTGGGATGTGGATGTTAAGGGTGATTAGCTTATGGTCAGACCTGACTAACAGGGGGGTGACCATAGGTGTGGAGCATCGATTTCCCATGTTGTGCAAGACACAAGGGATAATGCCTAAGATACCACCTCAACAGACACCTGTAGAGATGCTTTATCCTTTATAAGGACTGGCAGAAACCTACATGAAGTCGGGGTTTGCAACATAATACAGAACCTCATCTGCTTTGCCTGTGTTTAGAGACACCATTTCACAGTGAATGCAGCTACACAGAGGAAGGATTATTTTAGCTTTCATTTAAATTGGATGACTTATTTTAATTTAGGATGGATTATTTATTTCATTTTTATTTAGGTTGGATTACTTATTTAATTTTGATTTACAATCTGTTAGCAAGGTAAGCCCAACAAAAAGAAGTGCCTAGCTTCATGGGTAACCCAAGATAGTTCTCTAGTTAAATGACACACTCTCAGGGCTGTAAACCAAACCATGGTCATAAAACGAAGTCCATTAGCAGTGTCTTCTGCATGTTCCATAGGGGCTTCCCTATCTTGCCCACCATACAAGAATTCTACGTGTACATGTGATGTGCCTCCCAATTCACCAACGGATATCAGTCAAAATTTTGTTCACATATTTGCATCCATATTAATATCGGATATGGGACATTATACAAAGACCACCCATTAATATTCCAAAACATGCACGCTGATTGGTCAGCGTGCACGTTGTAAATCAGACTTATACTAATGAAAAAAGGTCTGGTTGCCCGGACTTTTTCCATTAGTATAAGTCTTTTTTTACAGCAATGGAGAACACAAGATCTCCGTTACTTTTTAGACACTGTCTCACTATGTTAAAGGAGTTTAAAATAGCGAGACAGCTTTTAAAAAAGTAACAGAGATCTTCCTTTCGTTGCTTTTTTTAAAGCTGTATTGCTATGTTAAACTCCTTTAACATAGCGAGACACTTTGTGAAAAGCAATGGAGATCTTGCTTTCTCCGTTGCTTTCACCCACAGCTCTGATGTACTGCGCAAGCACACGCATGCGCAGTACATCAGAACTGCCGCAGAATACCAGATAGCTGCGGAAGGGCAGCAAGGAGGCATTATACAATGCCATTATTTAAGAAAAGTATTTTTTTTCTTAAATAATGTCATTGTATAATAGCAATAACCCACTTCTGGGTGTGGGTAATGCTGGATTTACCCACGGTTGTCTTTTTTTTTGGCCACTCGGGCTTCGCCCTCATGACCAAACCACACCAACCGTGGGTAAATCCAGCAGTATCCACACCCAGGCATGGGTTATTGCTATAGAAGCCAATAAGGTGAAGGGAATTTAGCAGGCATTAATACAAGAGTAATGAAAGATAAATTAACAACTAATGAACACTCATCTATGTACCTACTTAACTGAATAAACTACTTGAAACTTTAACAAGATGCCTTTATTCCTCCCATATGGAGGGCATGAGTGTCCCCTAGATCTGCCAGCTAAAGAGATTTTATCTGAACTAGTCATTTGTACTCTTTCTTGATAGTCCTGTCACCCTCTGAATCACCAGTGGGATACCATACCTGACTCAAGCTTTCTGGATTACTTGTATTTTAGGTTCATACGGTTTTATTAGGCTAATGACCACAAGGAACATTTTAAGCCTAGCCATGCATCCTAAATCTCTGAGAAGTTCTGGTACCCTTGATAAGTGTAAGAAGGGGCTTGGGAGATGAATCACTTACAGGGCTGCCTGCGTCCATTAGAGACAAAGGTGCCAAGCAAGGGATGAATTTTCCTGTTCCCCATCCAATTGTCCATGTCGCACTTGAATTGGATTACACAAGACACCACTTTTTATCGTACCCTATCTGAGAATCTCTGGTACACATAATATAAAAGGCAGAAGAGCACACTGTCTCATATCCCAGAACTGCCTGACCAATACAAGGTATGACACCCTGACCATCTTGTGGTCTAAAACATCTAGCCCAAAGCCTAACATTGCACTTCAAAAGAATGCACCACTCACCTGGATTATGAAACCACTTCCAATGAGCTGAAGTCAAACATTTTGTCACTCTCGGCTGCCAAGAACTGTAAAGAAAGCAATAGCACCTGTTCTCAGCGGCATCACTAATTGTGATACGGGAGAAAAGTAAACCTTACTCCTTCAATAAATCACACAGCCCAACCTACCTTAAACCGGTTCCCTCTCTAAACCTAAAACTCTGAAAAGGGAAACCAGCCCTGATTCTGTGTGATCTGGCTGAGGTGGTTCACTCAGCCTTGAAAACAGCCCATTTTGTCAGTCAGACTTCAAGCTCTCAACTTCTAACATGAAAATTGTTTTACTTGGTTGCGGCCTATCAACACATGGTTGAAGCCTCAGTTTCCACACCGACACTTGTTAGTGGACACCTCCGTGTATGTTGCTCACACCGAACAGATGCACGTGTTGAAGAGGGTCTCTACTCTTAACCAGGCCCTCCTGACGGGGCACTACTCCCTTAGCTCTAAAACTGACACCAAGGAGTCACACACTCCCACTGCCACCCTTCGAAGACCACTGGGAGGTAACAGTACCTGTGAATGTATGCGGTTTCCACTGACAGGGTGGATGGGTGAAAGTGGGTCTCAAAATTTAAACAATTCCCTTAACTGTAAAACTGACTTTAATGAATCACATACTCGAGTAACTACCTTTCAAAGACTGATAGGAGTTAAACACATCTGTGAGAGTTTTCTATTTTTGTTAAACTTCTGCACAAAGTATTTAGATGTAACACATATTCCTATACTTCATCTAAATTCAATCGTACAAGGAAATATTTTAGTAACATATGAAAATTTGACTCTTCCGTGGTTCAGCTTTATTTTTTTTTAGGTTAGCTGCATTCACCTTAAAAGATTTAAAAAGGTTATTTTTATAGCCCTCTATTTACCTTCATTCTTACTCAGGGGTTTAGCCGAAGTCTTATGAAGCTCATGCTAATGTCTGCAATGCAAACAGAGTGAAAAGCAAGCACCACCCAGTTTTGCTGTTTTTACTGTACTTTAAACTGCAAGACAACCACAAACACAGCTGATCTGCTGACCACCAAAAGCAAATAATGCAGTGGGTGGTCTTGTCCTGTTACCTTCAGTAAGACTCAAAGCAAGACATTGCAAAAACTTGTAGAAAAATATGAAAAAAAAATCTAAACCGAATATTGACCAGGTTACAGACTTTGTTTAACAAGACAGCACAATAAACTATTTTGTTCATTTGCTTTCTCTTCCAAAGATGTCCTTTACAATATATTAACACCACCCCCTTGCTTACAGTTGCACAAGCAACTCTCTGCTTTATTGATCCTCCTTGAGCCAGGAAGTTAACTGCAGCTGTTATGGAAACATTTACATAAATCTTTTATTCATTTTAAAAATCAGCAAAAAACATAATAAAAATGGTAAATGTTTAAAAAAAAGCCTGAGATGCCAGCGCCCTCCTGAAATTTTTTCTTAATGCATTACAAGCCAATCGTCTTGACATTTTTTTTCCAAAGAAGTGCAGACCTTAGGGCATAATTAATAGGTAGAGCTGTATAAACCGTCTGCTAGGACAGCTGTTGTCTCTTTTGCGTAACAGCAATCAGAATTTCAATACACTCTTGTTTCACAAATATGTACAATTACATTTTGTTATTCATACTTTTTTACATCGTCTGAGTCATTCTCTCCCATTATCCCCCATAGCTACACCATGCTGATACATAGCTAGGTTATGGCAAGGGGAGCAGAGGGCACAATAAGAGAGTACTAGTTTTTAGTGTCCGAGTGCAGATACTGTACTTGTGGTCAGGTTGGAAATGTTTCAGTGGTTAGTGTGTATGAGCCAGTGCAGTGCCAATATTCAGAAATTAATGCTGGTACTGCATTTTTCATCACAGCTTGGGCAGGGGGCTCAGTGCTCCACTTGTGGGGTATTTAACTGTAGTAAGAAGTTTCTTGCAGTCTAAAGATAACTGTTTTTTGCTCCGATCGGGGAACAGCACAAGGCAGAATATCTTGCTATGGCTCCACCACTATGGATCCTTCTGTTCTTCTGTCTTACATAATGGGAGGGGAGGGAATTTAGAAGATGTTCAGCCATCACCACCAGTGATTTGCCGTTTTCTGCCATACCTGCTCACCCCATCCCCAATGCCAGTTGATCTCCATTCTGTAGCAGCAACACATACAAATTGTAGACTGCTTGGTCATGTTTCAGTGCACTGAATTCCAGCTAGACTGCTTGGTCATGTTTCAGTGCACTGAACTCCAGCTAGACTGCTTGGTCATGTTTCACAGCACTTGGTCATGTTTCAGTGCACTGAACTCCAGCTAGACTGCTTGGTCATGTTTCACAGCACTGAATTCCAGCTAGACTGCTTGGTCATGTTTCAGTACACTTCTTCCTCAGCTCTTCTTGAGAGAGCTTTCTAAGGCGTGTGCTATGCATGCATTCAGCTTCTATAAGCAGATGCATGCAGAGCATATAAATAAAAATGTAAATGTATTTAAAATATATTTTTCGGGTCTATATTACATCACCGAATGCTTAAAGCGAACGGTGATTAATCGACCCAATGTAAGCGAAAGCTTACAATTTAGAACGGTCAGAACAGCAATTTTTTTCCTAGGGAAAATAATTGCTGTTCCAACAACAAAAATAAATAAATATATAAAAACACTTTAAACATTACATTAAGTGGGGGGCTTTGCCCACCACACCCCCCAATGTGGGGGGGCTGCACCCCCCACACACACCCCCTACTTAAATATACTAACACCGAGACTGCACTACAGTGCCAAAAATGGCAAGTAACAAAGCGGCCAAGTGAATTCTTTCCCAGGGAAAGAATTTGCTTAAGAGCCGCTTCGATATTTTGTCATTTCAGGCTTTTGAGTTTGACCAAAATGCATTCGAAAGAATGCGTCTTCAGTCTTCTAATACGGAACCTATTTTTCACGTAACACTGGAAAATGGCCATGTCAGTACATGAAAACCTAGTATTATTCATTCGTAAGGTTGTAGAATAGTTGAGTACTTCTCAAATTATTCATTTTAAATGGTGTCGTACAATGCTTAATTACAGTAAACAAAAAAGCTTCATGATACAGAAGAGAACCTTACTAACCAATGACTATAATCCACTTTCGTTATCCATCACCTGTCACTCTTTGGGTTTATATCACGAAATCGAATGTTGTGAAGGCCGAACTTGGTAGTTCGAAAGTTGAGAATGTTGAAGCCGCGGAAACCCAAATTCTTTCCCAGGGAAAGAATTCAGTTGGCTGTTTCTGCGGCTTCAGCATTTTCGGACCGGGTCAAGGTAAGTGTATGAACGGGTAGTGACGGACTTTAGGGTTAGGACTGGGTTAAGGATAGTGCATAGATAGTGGTGTACGTTAGGTTTAGTGTAGGTTTTGAAGGTGTTTGGTGTGATTGTGTTAGGTGTATTTTTCAAAACAGCAAATTTTTTCCCTGGGAAAAAATTTGCTGTTTTGAAGTGTCGATGTTATCCGAATTCGATCTTCCAAATTCAAACTTATGGTGTTCGACATTTTGGAAGTTCGATTTTGTGATATAGACCCCACTCTTTCACCTTGTAGTCTCCGTGGTTAAGCCCTCCCTAGCCAGTACACTTATCTATTCAACTATGCTTTTTAAAAAAGGGGACCGATTTGTGAAACATCTCTGTGCTAGGGACTTGTTTATTTATCATAATTCTTGCAACATGCCCAGTCATGACAGCTGTATACTCAAACTCCACTCATCCTAAAATTGTCCAGCAAGTTAATCAAATACTGCCAATGCTGCCTTAGTTTTACAACATTAAGTTTGCATATCTGAATAATTTGGATAGGGTTAGAGTTCAAGTCAGGAAAGACAGTAAAATTTATTACAATAAGTACTTTCATCCTATACTGGCTATTACATGGCAGTGCTTAAATTGTGTAAAGTTTGAGGTATTTTTCTTTTTTTTTTTTACTCTGGTAATTTTATTTCCAAAACACATATCTTATTGAATCACTTGCATCGTATTCTAAATATTAATTTACATAACTATATACAACATTTACATTCAGCCTGACCGAAGTTAGATAAAAAAATTATGAAACAGAAAATAAATCCTAATATACAATTATGAGAGAGAGACTGATTCCAATTGCAGAGTGTCAATCAATGATAAAACTTTTCTCCAGAGATTATTAAATAATGGCTTAGGATAAATTCTGAGTTCTTTGGTTTTAATCTCTATCAATGTCATTTTCTTCAGTAGAGATAAGTCCTCCATAGCAGGCGCTGTATTAGAGTTCCATTTTCTGGTTATGCATTTCCTGGCAGTTGTTAGTATTGTCCATAGTAAATACAAGTTTGTTTTATTCAACTAAGAACCTTCATTTACATTTAATAAAATTAGAGCTTTAAATAAAACAAAGGATTCTGTAAATATAGCCTGCAAGAAGTTATTAATATCATTCCAATAAGTTTTAATATCAATACAGTCATAAAAAATATCAGACCAGTCACCTCTAGATATCCACTGACCTCTTTGACATAACCCATTTCTGGAGGAACTAATTTTTCCAGTTTTATCAGATGTTAAAAAGCTCTATGTAGAAACTTCGAATTGAATATTCTCCAATACTGTGAGTTAGATGTTAGCTTAACAGAAAGTAAAATGTTTGATTTGTTTTCTGAAGATAGCCACATAGCTAATGACCTTTAGTAATATATTGCCAATAAGTTGGTTTAGGTATTTTTTTTTACAAGTTATAATTTTGAAATGACATTCTTCATATTATGATTATTATATATAATTCCAAACAGCCAGCTTATGAATTTTGGGGTATTCTTAAAAGAAGAATTATTAATTATTCTACATAGATCCTGAGAATATGTTGGAATGCTCTGAAGTAGTAGCCAGTCTTGAGATGTTATTTCATAAAAATGTCTTTAAGTATTGGACATCCAAGACCTTTTGATCTCTGATGCACTGTTGTCAACAAATAAAATTCTTGTTCCCATGAAATAAGGACTTCTGCATGTTTGAGGTATTTTTCTGTCTTTTTTTCTTTGCATTACCTTATTTACAAGTTTAGCAATAATTCCATTTTTACAGTTTCAAATGAAGTTTTTGTTTGCTTGCCAGAATGAGATAAATGGGTGTCCGTGACTTAGTAGCACTGAATAAAGAGTTGTATTTGCCGAACTTGTTTCTGTTGGGAAGTGTGGCTTTACAATGACTGACTAATCTGCACGTGTGTGCATTTTGAATACTAATTAGGAGTCATTGTATAATTCCATATAACCAGTAAAACTTCCTCTATTGCCAGCCAAAGTGTGGACTCAGAAACAGGATTTAAGAAACATGGTTCAGACAGAGCTTGAACTTCATTTTACTGGGTTTGTCTTTTTTTTTTTTTTTTTTTTTTTTTGTTGCTTTCATCTTTATTGCAACTTCACCAGAACTACAAGTAAATGCAGCTGTGTTGCATTACACACAAAAAAGTGAAAGTCAATAAAATGCACCATACAGTTAATACATTTTAAAAAGTGAAAGTGAGGAAATGTATGTAGTTAGAAACATTAATGCTATGTGCTTAAAGAACACAGTTATTCATGTGGATACTTAGGTCATGTAGTCTGTTGGCATTCAGTTTTGTCAAGGACTATCTAAAACTTCAAGACCGTTTACTAAATCTCCAGAAAAAATGCCAGCACTCAACCTTATCAAGTACAAAGAAATGTCCTAAAATCCTTACAAATAACAATGTGCATCTAAATAGCATCATTTTAATTCTTGTATATAATATCATAAATATCCTGTCTAGTTCTCAGTTTCACATTTCTGTTTAGCTTTTCCTTAAATAGAAATCATGACAACAGATGCGCACTGTATAATAAACGAAGTACTATCACACGAACATGTCATTACTAGAAAGAGCACAGATCATGTGTATTGCAACCAACAAGGCCCATTATTAATACAGTCACCACTTGCAGGTACCAGAGCAGTATACACCAGTGCCTCTAGCTTTAACGGACACTATATTCTGGCTAACACTGGTTTCTAACACCTCAGTCTACCATCCCCCCCCCAATACATTTTTGTGAACTATCCACTTTTAGGTAGATAAGGATTTCCCAAAAGTAGCTTCCAATTATTCTGCATAAACAGGCTGTATGTTACTACTGTTAACACTGTATATAGTAGGGAAAATTCTAGTACAGTCAGTGATATCTTGAAGAGTGCTAACACTAACACCAGAACTTAAAATGTTCAAACCAAAAGGTTAAAAGGTCACACACACAAACCTTCAAGTAAAAACTGCAAGACCCAGGCAAGCTAAAGTTTTCACTGTGTAATATCTTAAACCACCTGCCCATGGGATATATGCAAATGACTCCATACAGAGATAACAGTGCATCAGCTACTTAGATTCTGAATGCCCATGACTTTCATACTTTTTACAGCTTTAAGGGTACATTTAGACCAATAAAGCCAAATTCCACCAGCTGCAAACAGGCATGTTTTGTCCATTTTTGTGACCTTGTCAGCACAGCTTAAGTGGATTGTTTGGCTATACTTCAGAAACACAGGGCTTAACATAAGGGTGCCAGCAAAATATCATAAACATCCAAACCAAAGGATAAAAAAGGTCACAGACAAAACATTCAGTAAAAACTGCAAGACCGACCAAAATGTTTTCATACCATTGTCAGAATAGCTTGTAAAAAGTCACCCTTCCTAGTGATGACTGTCAAATATTTTGCTGTAAAAACTTTCAGTATAACCTCTTTCAATATATACTAATTTAAATTTGTCTAACTAGGCCAGAGAAACAGAATCAAAAGTAGTCACTTTGACAGTTTGATTTTTAAGGACTTTACTTCTGATGTGTACTGTAGGATAAAGCAGAAGAAGAAGAAGAAGACTTCTGATGTGTACTCCTGGTGTGGATAAAAGTTGGCTTTCTATGAATTTTTGATTAATCTTGTGTTATACACTCTTACAGCCGGTCAACTATTCATCTTCTGAAAATGAAAAAAAAGTAAAAAAAAGCTCCGTTACAGCTGTTTGAAATTAAACAAGACGAATACAATTCCAATTTGTTCACCGTCAATTACAAAATAGATGTCAATAAAATGTGTATATAAAACCCACCAATTTGAAACAATCAGGTTTGTAAAGTTCATAGGTAGGTACTAGGCTATCGGCCCTGGTGCCTATACAAGTCCAGCCAAAAAGGTACCCTGGCTTTTGCCACCCAAGAAAATTATTTTCCTGTGCCACTGTCGAGCACAGCCACAGAGGTGATCCCTGGGGTGAATTTCCTATTTCCCATTCAATCAAGATTTTTCTTGAAGAGTGCTAATGAGGAGCTTTGTTAGCTATAGATAGGTAGTTTATTCCAGAGTATGGGAAGTCTCTGGGACAGGAATCTATCCCTCCGGCATGTTCTGTTTATTGTGGTGACAAGGTTTAGGTCCCTAGAGCATGTAGCTCTGAGGGATTGGGATTTCTTTAAGTGGAGCATATCCAACAGCACTGGGTTTGACATAGCTTTGTATGTTAGGCAGAGATCACCTCCGAGTAGGCGATATGCAATGGAGTAAAGCTGGAGTTTTTTGAGACTGTCTGCGTAGGGCATTAATCCTCTTTGTGAGGTATTTCTGCGGCCTTTCCAGTTGTTGTAGATGGCTTGTGAGGTACATACCAAAAGGGGCATTGTACTCTATAATGGGTCTAATGAGTGATGAGTAGAGGGGAACAAAGTATTGCGTGCTCCCATTTATTTTAAAACAGTTACAGAATGTGGGGTCTCTACAGCTGCTCCTATGACCAGCCCTTTAACTTGCCTAGTTTATCCTCAACCGCCCTTTGCATGAGGTATTTAACCAAGACCCCATTTACTTGAATTGGTCATAGCTCAGGCGAGTGTAAAAGATCCCATGGCCCTCATCAAAACGAGTAGGGGAAGTTCCCCATTCCCCTGGCAAAATTTCCCCTAGTAGTGGGAGTATCTCCTTGGGTCTTCCCTTAGAAGAGGTCATTAGCCTGGTGACGCAAAGAATAAATGAATTAAAAAAAAAGGAGGGGCAGATTATGGTACTGGCTTGCTGGTCTCCAGCCCCCAACAATGAAAAATAAAAAAAGGTGAGTTGTTTTTATTTTACTTTTTCTCTACTTTCTTACTTAAGTTTTAAGAGTTATTTTTATGCTTTTCACTGCTTTCTGGAGCTCAGCTCTTGCAGGGCTGTGATTATATGAGTGGAAATATAACGAACAAACAAAAAAAAATTGATTGCTTCACATGCCAGGTTGTTTTCTGAAAAAGCCAGGCATTCATATAGAATCCTGCCTTTAACAGGTACTTTGCTTGAAAAACTGCTTACCAGGCTGCTATATTTAGCGGCTAGAAGCTATTTCTATTAGCTCAGGCTGCCTCATGTGATTGAGGTGAAATAAGAAGGTAATAAGCATATATATTATTAGAAGTGCCACTTTTCCAGTATGCAGGATGGTAAGTATTTTTATTTTATTCTATGTGTGTGTTGGGGTAAGGTTGCCGCCCGTTTACTTATGTAACTGAAACATAAAATTCAGCAGGACAAAGCCTACGCCCTTAATCAAGAAAGTAATGTTTTCACTTTATTGCCAAAAAATATTTGCATCATTTTAGTTGTCTGTCTGCACTGTTTCGTTTCAAATATAGTATGACAGCTTTAATATTTAGAGGAAACAAAAAATATTTATTGCCCTAAAAAATCAGAACATTTGCCATTTTTCATGTTTTCTTGCAGGTCCCCAGAGTTAGGACTGTCTTGCAAAAGAAGGGACAGGTAGCAAACCTTGTAACTGGGGGTAGGGGATACATGATGCTCAGTCTCAGTGTTCTCTGATTTTGCCTCATGTTTTGGTCAGTTCATTTCTTCCTGGCGAATCTAGGAGGATTGCAGTCACTACATAATGACAAGACATTTGAACTTCACACAATTCCATTCAGAAAACGCATGTTAAGGAAAAGTGCATTAGTCTAGCAACTTTCTAAATATACAAGAACAATACCTTTCCCTGAGTTTTTTACTCTCTCTCTCTCCCTCCATTATTTTTAGCATTTAAGAGAGGTAAGTGGAAGGAGGGATTGCAGTAGGCTGCATACATATTCTGGCAGTAAATATGTGAGGAATAGTGTGGCAGTTGCTTATGTACTTAGTCATTAGTTTGACCACAAAGTTGTGTGGTGTATGGTCACAGTAATACAAGTGGCTGTAATCAGTGGTCACATTTATGTGTGTAAGACAAAGAGAGAATGTAGGACATATATTCTCTCAACTAGCTTTGATATCAGAGAATGCCCCTGATTTTGCCTCATATTTTGGTCGTGTCCATCTAATGTTATATTCTTTCTGGTAAATCAGTATGGACAGCAATCGCTAAATCAATCCATCCGTCCATCCTCAACCCCTTTTCTCATTCTGCACATAGGGTGAGGGTGCCACTTCAGTAGTGACAATCTTGAGCCAAGGTTTACACCACCAGGTGGCTAGCCCCGCCACTGTAATTCACTTGTACCACTCACTCATACACACACACTCATCTACAGACAATTTAGTGTGTTAAATCCACCTACTGCATGTCTTTGGGATGTGGGAGGAAACGGGAGCACTCGGAGGAATCCTATGTGACCACAGGGAGGACATGCAGACTATGCACAGAATGCACCCTAGCTGAGAATCGAACCAGAGAACGTCTTGCTAATGACAGACAGTTGAGCTTGTTTTCACTCAACATCTTCAAGAGCATCAGATTGACAGTAAAGGCATGTGTAAAGGTCTATATTCCAAGGCCTTCTTTGCAATTTCATTATAAAACTTTCATAAAGTCACAATAGGGCTATTTGTGACAAAACAAACCTTTTCATCTATTTGCATTTGGTTACCAGGAAGGTCCAACTGAGTCATGCAACACCAGCTGTTATTGGAGGACTGGGGAGAAAAGCTTAGAGAGAGATTATAGCAGACCCTTTGGAAGTGCAAACAATACTTGAAGAGAAACAGATCAAAACCCAAATGTTGGCAATGAACCATATTGAAATACATAAAAATCTAGAGAACTGAGTGTAAAAGCAAGGAAGGGAGGAAATGCATTATTAACCTGCATGATCAAGGTTACAGAAAATAAATAGTTAATGATTCACATCAACAGTTATGAAAACAGCAAACCTCAAGTTACAGATGCAAAGAAAAAATCTGTGGTTTGAGAGAGGGAAACAGCAGGGAGGAACAACTGATTAACCAGGAGAGGAAGAGAAAGGGCACACTTCAGAGATAAGGAGATGGAGTCGAGATTTTTCTTGAAACTGTTTTAAGTCAGAGGTTATCTGAGTGCAGATGGCAACTGGTTTCAGAATTTGGCCACAATGCAGGAGTTCAAGGCTTCACTGTGGGCATTTGATGCCTTGTTCTGGTAGGAAAAGTATTTGTCTTTAGAGAGAAGTTCTCTGGTGGGACAGCACCACTTTTATCAGTGAAATTAAGAAAGGACATTTGGATGGTTGGTGCACAATAAAGAGGGCTACGTTCAGTTGAGTGTAGGGCAATGCAGTGGCGAATTCTGTTAGGGAAACTGGAGACAAATTCTGCTGTGATATTGTAGCACTGACTGCTATTAAATTTCCATGCAGCTCTATTCTGGTTTTGACTATACTACTTTAGTTGCAAAAAAGTATGGTACTGCAAATGCAATACTCTACAACAGAAATGTGTATTTTTCTGATTATACATGTAATGCGAATTTAGTGCACATATACTCTGGATATTATGCCTATTGAGCAGAGGCCTAACAGCCTTGAGGTAGCAACTGTTATGAGAACAGACTATGACAACAAAAGCCCTCTGAAATGCCGGATTTGCTAACTGTATATAACAGGCCATATGCCAGTCTCCCAAGGCAGCTCATGATTAAAATAAATAAATAAATAAAATCAGGAAAGTCAAATAAAATACATGTTAAAAACATTCAAGAATGCCCTTCTCTCCCAAAGGAATGCATAGTAATTCAGTCCAGATTTAAATGAGAGCATACTGTCTTTTCAGTGCATGGAATGTTGGTCTCACTAAATGCATTAACAGAAATGTTGTGTAATAATGATTTTTTTTACTTTTGGTTTAATGGAGACTTAGTATACATCTATTATGAGTATTAGCTTCATCTGCCCTTTAGAACAAAGGTCAAATGGTTGCTAGGTATAAATACTGTGTGATGTCAAACTGTGACAAAAGCCCTCAAACATTGGATTTGCTGGCAATATATGCCAGTTCTCCGATGTTAATTCATATTAAAAAGAGGGGGGGGGTTCCAATAAGTTAAATGAACAAAAACACTCAATGCTATTCTAACACTAAGGACTTCAGTGCAACTCAGACCTGGTTTACACAACAGCACATTGTCTTTCTCAGAGAATGGGAGTGCAGGTTTTACGCATAGCGAAAGGAATGTTGCATGGTGAAATAACATGCCTCTCTTACTTCCAATCTAAAAACAGCCAAGTACAAACATTCTGAACATTACCTATGTGACGAAAGGAGGTACTGCCGAAACAGCTAGTTTGAATTTTACAAATTATATGTCATTTTTGAATATCAAACTAATCTATATTAGATGCTTGTGTTACAAATGTATTAGACCTGTGTGTTGTGTGTATATCAAACTGCTCTGTACAGATATTTGTGTTGAGAATGTATTTGTAAAGTGTGTGTTCAAAATGTATCCACAGTGTGCCCTACTGGAAGAGAACAGAAATTTACATGCAGTATTGCAACTGTTTAAATGTATATATTTTAATAATGGAAACTGGAATACAAGAGGTTAACCTCAGTCCAGTAAACTTTAGGAAAATATCTGAAATTATATTACTTTATAGGCTATGCCATACGGATGCTTCAATGCAGTTAGAGACACAAAGTCTATACTAGGAAGCTTTCTGTAGTCTTTAGGGTGAACTAATTGCTACTTTGGAAGCATGAAGGAATGTAATAGTTTTATGACTTCCAGCATCTGCCAAAGAACCGAACAAAAGCCCGTGTAGGAGTATTTTTACAGGTAGATGCTAAATACTGCCAGCTTCGGCAGTGGGGTTTTGCCTGGGAACCAGAAGTCAGAAGACAAGAAGTGATGGCATTATGAAAGCTATCCCAGCAGTAATATTTTAGATATTATTTTGAGAAGCCTCCTAGTGAGACAAGGCATTCTGTCTTGGACCTGACAACAGCAAGAACCATTCACCACATCTGCCTTGCTCTAATAGTAAGTTACTAGAGAATAGTATAATTCTCTTAGATGCAGTCAGGAATATAGCAAAGCTTAGTTTAGATTTTGTTTTTCTTTGTTTCAGCCTGTACTGCAATGTTATTTTAAATATTTCCTGTGATTTTAAACTCTGATTGGATACCCTTTATTAAGGACCTTAAGGTAACTGGCAGGAGTGACTGATGGCAGTGAAAACTACCTTATAGTCTGGGCAGAAGGGAGCATAGCTAGTAAACCTGTGCCAGCCTTTCCCAGGGGTGTGTGTGTGTGTGTGTGTAAATCAAACCTCAGTGTGTGTCAGCTACTTGGACAGGGACATAAAGCACTGGTTGGACAGAGAGGGTGCTGGAGGTCTTGGCTTGGTCAATCAGCTGCTATTATCAACTATATAGCTTTGCCAGTGGGGAGTCATACTAGGGATCTGGAGGAAGAGGAAGAAACCAGCCCTGGACTAAATATGGTCTCTGTGTGCTCTTAAGGGAAACTGCACTAGATGCAGAGAGCTGCATCTGGAAATACTGTGTCTGTACCGGTTATCCTCCCAGTGAACGCCCCAGCACTGGTGCCAGTGGTGAGGACTGAGGTTCCTTGATTACTGGTCCAGTGGTGGGTTATCACAAGTTACACCATGTCTTTTGAACAGAGGTGAAACAGCCCTTAAGTGGAAATAATATATAATACAAGATATGGAGTGCAGGCCTCAGCCTATATGCTGAAATCCTGATTTACCTCACGAAATATGCAACTTTTTATTTCTGGTGTATTCAGGACTTAGTACATATTCTGGACACTAGCTCCACAGATCATTTTTAGCAAAGTTAGAAATGGCCTGTGATGAAAAGATGAAATAATGCCAGACTGAGACAGTAAAAGCCCTTTGGAATACTGGATTTTTTAGCTGCATAAAATAAAAATAAAATTTCACAATAAGAAATCAGAGAATTCCTTTAATATATTTGGTCATTACAATGCAATTCTAACCCCCCCAAAAATTTATTTCACTTTATTTTAATTCAGATTTACATAGCACTAAACTGCCTTTATCAGTATGAGTGTAGGCCATAACCCTATATATAGTAACAGCAATATATTTTTTTTGGTTGCATTTTGACATTGTGAGGAGAAAACGCATTCTCATATCTAATGAAAATTAAATGTAATGCGGCTGGCTTGGCCCATTATAATGGCCATGTAAGACTAAAGCTGAAGATTGCCAGTATAGGGTTATACCTCAAACATTTTACAGTAATTTTTGGGCAACAAATCTGGATATTCAGTTATAAACAGAAGGATTGTGCATTAATGCCAGGGAACAGAAGAGTTGCACACTGATTTTCTAAAAGCAAAGACACAATTCCAGAAACACTTCATTTTATTTTCTGCAGCAGAAATTCAAATGCTGCAAAACACTTCCAGGGACAAAGCTTGTTTTTTTTCTTTCTTATTGTATGCAAACAAAACAGGTTTTATATATTTGCCCATATCTGAAAAAAAATGTGCATTTTTTGCGAGCTATAAATAAAGGCATATTCTTTAGAGTGTGTGTCTGAATAAATCAACAAGTTGAAAGCTAAAACATGGGTTGTGTCTTTGCCATTTCTAAAAATACAATGTAGATATAATTAATAGCTGTTCAGCTCCTTCTGTACACAGTGTCCTAGTGGAATATGCCCCTTCCTAGAAGGTACACCATCACTGACAAAGTTGCATTAATATAAAGTGCCACACCAGTCTGATCCCCTCAAAAGACACATTCTGTAGTCTTCTGCCCTACTGAGAAGAAAATGGAAGCCAAAATTACCACATTAAAGTAATTTAACTTTCTGCTGTCAGATTGATAAATTGTATGGCTTGTTGGGAAAGGGGTAATTCAAAAGTGATTATATCACTGCCTTATGCTTTTGCATAACCGGTATGTCTGCTCTCTCTGACATCTAAATGATCATCAAAAATATCAGAAACTCAGGTGGTGGTTAGTGTGAAACAAATGACCACAGGGATATCCCTATCACTTTCTGTGCACATTTCTGATGTCTGATTGTGAAAAAGTGAAGACAGTAGCCTCAGTAATGAATTTCAACTTGCTGCTAACAGATGTGCATACCTTCCCCTAAACAACTCAAATCACTGACTTGATCACATCACACAACCCCCTATCTTCAAAAAGAAAGACTCATTATGTGTACCCTCTAATGTTAGTATGTGATGATAGTGAAAGAATGAATGGCCACAGTAATATACTTATACTACTTCTCTTACAAGTACAATAGCTGCCTAATAACCTCTGTTATACCCTAATGAGCAAGTACTGAACACCACCAGACTGTCGGCTAAAATAAAATTATTTTCAGTCAGTGGTACCATCAGAAAATAGTTTCTTAACAGGTAGGATACGTTTGTTTCTGACACACACACACACACACACACACACACACACACACACACACACACACACACAAACAAACAAACAAACACACACACACACACACACACACACACACACACACACACACACACACACACACACACACACACACACACACACACAGAAAATGAAGCAGCTGTAAGTCCTAACCAATCTGTGATGTATCCTACTGCAAATGAAGAACTTGGCATCGAGCACCATCATCAGAAGAGCTTAGGTGCACAACAAATCCCACTGCTGTAGAAACTTAGTATTACAAGATTTTGATAGTTGTCCATGGATGTCTAACAGATAGAAGCATAAAAGCGAGAACATATATTTTCCAGCACAATTACAAAACAACAATACGAGCTCCCAGCTCCAACATTATTCCTTATTCTCTATGGAGATGTGTATGTATGTATCTCATTTACAGAAGTAATATTTAATACTATAAATACTACAGAAAATTATTTTCATATAAAGCTTTCAGAATAACTGTACATATGGTTCATGCTGTGAGTGTATATTTCAGGAAGTGATGCTGGACAACACCAGGCCTTCTTCAGGTGTGCGTCCCTTTGCTTGCAGTGCGATGTTCCAAAAACTGCGCTTCTCCATATAACCCAGTCCATCAGTATTATTTGCAGAATTCATTCATTTTCTCTGTCTATATTTTCCATTCATTCTAGAATTTTGTTTCACTCCATCAGTGCAAGCCAACATTAAAAATTCATCAATGCATTGTGCCCCATTGTCTCACTTCAGTTTTACACAGACAAGAGACTCACCTGATATCAATGTCATTCCAACCTTCTAGTTTGTTCCATGCACAACAGAATAGTGTGTCTGGTCAACATTTTCAGTTTGCTGTTTTGCCCTTTGGTTAATCTACAGCACTTAGTGTGGCTACAAAAGGTCTGGCTACGGCAATAGCTCATTACAGGTTTCAGGGCATTCATATTTTCCCTTAGACTATCTGAAAATGTTTTGTTCATTTCTTATCAGATTGTATTCACCAAGGCTGTGTTTGCAAATGGTCCATACAGATCAGTGCACTACCCTGATACAATGAATATAAGTAAATAAATTCTTAAAAATTCCTTCAAGCTGGTCATAAATCCCTAGGAAGTTTTCTAGATACAATATTTACAATGGCATTTCTTCCTCAAAACACAGTGGAGAGTTACAAGAACAATTTCTGATATTTTCAAACCAGATTCAGGCTTCTGTCAGAGAAAAACTCAAACGGTTGTTCATGGACTCCCCTACTCTCATGATTCTCTTGGCCAAACTTCACACAAGAAAGATTTGGTGGTTTGTCAGATCAGTTTGGATTCAACACTAGCACCTTCTACATTTCAAATTCCAGTTACAGGGTTTGTAAAAAGGGAGTTAAATTGGTGGGTCAACCAGCTTACTCTCAACCCAGGTCTTCTCTTCTCCCTGCCAGCTTGCACTCCATTTGTAAACATATGCTTCATACTTTACATGGAGAGCTCTGTCCGGGGGGGGGGGTAAAAGTGCAAGTCTTTGGAACAAACAAGTTAAAATACATAAATGTCTATGAAATCATGTCACTAATAAATGGTCTCAAATTCTTGAATCATCTTTGGGCTCCAGGCCCCTCTGTTATTAATCTCAGTCACCACCACAGTGATGTGATATATAAACATGGAACCAAACCTCACCCCCTTTGCAGATTAGCTGTGGTGGCCTGCGATCTAGAAACTCAGTTCAGTTTATCCCTTCAGGCTACATAGATTCTGTCAGAACAAAACATCATGTCAGACAAACTCAGCTGAACCATGACAGACCTCACAAATGGAAGTTGAATTGGTTACGGAAAGACTCCATGTGCTTCTCCCTTCCTTTGAAATTGGCCAAGGGCAATTACTACAACCTTCCTCATAGAATGGATTTACAAAGGACAGGGGGAGTTTGATACACCCCAACCTTCAACTGACTGCCTGGGGGATCAAATACTAATACCTTTTAGGCACCTCTTTTTGGAGGATATTCAGAATGCATTTAAGGAGGAACAAAAGCCTGCTACTAGAAAATCATATCTGAGTAAGAGGAAAAGATTTTCTAGTTGGTGTCAATCCAATAAGGATCCCTTTAAGACTCAGACTCCTATTATTCTTCAGTATTTATGCAAATTCTTATCCTCTGGCCTCTCTTACTCATCATAATTTATCTTTCAGCCATACCTGCTTGTTCACCTATAGATTTCACCTTCCCCTCTTCCGGCCTCTTGTGAAACAGTTTTCACATTGGAAAAATAAACTGTTCTCTTCTGAACCTGCTCACAAGGCTGATTTATTTATTTCCAGTTTGATAACCGGGGAGTTCCACTGGGCCCAAGAGGCATGTTTTCAGTGGAGGCCCGGGGAGAAAAGCTCTGTATTACATACAATTAAAACAAGCACAGAATTTTACATTTATACAATTATATATATAATTATACATTTTGAAAACAAATGTTTCGTATATAATAAGGTGCAACAAAACTGAAAGGTGCAAAGGAGAAGAAGAAAAGGAAAAAACCTGAGCACACTTGATAGCATACATACATAGTTAGAGAGCCATTAGCATGGTGAGCCAGTGACAGAAAGCTATATACAGTATTTACATGATAATCATTCAAGGTTTTAGACTTATCATACGTTGGATGCAGAGTGGGGCAGCTGTAGAAAAAGCAGCAAGAGTAGAGGTACATGAGGAAGAACATGCAAGAGTGACAGTGGAAGTAATTAGGTAGGAAGAGTGCAATTACATTTCCAGATTTGGGAGAGGTGGGAATGGGGCTGGGATTTGAAGTGTTCAAAGTTTGTAGTGATTCTTAGCAGGGGTGGAAGAGAGTTCCATTTTTTGGCTAATGAGTGGGATAGAAGAAACTGGCCAGGGGGACGTTTTGGTAAAGTAGATTTTGTCGGGCAGATCTTAGGGGTCTGAGCGGAGTGTAAAATGGTAAGATATTAGTTAGAGCAGGGCATGCAGTAGGTTTAAAGATTAGTTTGTGGGATGTAGTAAGTTGAAGGTAGTCAAGGTGGTTAGGAAGCTCTAGCCAATTTAGCATGTGGAGAGAGGTGCAATGGTGGGTGGAGTGTTTAGATTTAGTAGCAAATTTAGCGATTTTGTTGCAACAGATTTCTAGCTTTGAGCAGATGGTAGTACAAAGACTGGTTAGAAGTGGGGCACCGTACAATAGTGATGGTAGTACGTAGGTAGAGGCAAGAGTTGGCCTTGTAGATGGAGAAAGTAAGTGTTTCTGTATAGCATACCAAGCTTCTTATGAGTTTTTTTTAATATTTAGTTGGACATGTGTATCGAATTTCAGGTGTTCATCAATGGTAACTCCAAGAAGTTTAGCAAAGGGGGCGACTTCTATAATGGAGTTGGCATGGCTGATGATATTGAAGGATTGCTTGTCAAGTGTGAAGGTTTTTGAGGGAGAGAAAAGAAGGATTTTGGATTTATTGGCAGTAAGGGAGAGATGGTTTTGAAGCATCCAGTTCTCAGTAGTTGTAAAGTCCAATTGAGTTTTTACCTGAAGTTCAGGAAGACTGGGAGCAGAGCAGAAGTAGAGTCATCCACATATTGCACTATTTTGGTGTTTGGGATCGCAGAGTGAAAATCATTGATAAATACATTAAAGAGCATTGGTCCAAGTATGGACCCCTGGGGAACCCCGGTTGGGCTATGTAGGAAGGTTGAGGTACCAGTTTGCCATTTAACAGCCTGGGATCTGTCAGAGAGATAACTATGGAACCAGGTAAGGGAGATTTGAGAGAGATTGAGGTTAGAAAGGTGATTCAGAAGGTGGGTATGGGAGACTGTCAAATGCCTTGGATAGATTTAGAAGGGCAGTGGAAACCATTTCTCCAGAGTCACGAGCATGGTTTACTATGTCTAAAAAAGAGAGAAGAGCAGTTATTGTACTATGGTCGGGACGGGTTGAGGAGTTGATTACTGATGAGGAAGGGCATGAGTTGCAGGTGGATACATTTTTTAAGATTTTTTGAGATTGGGGAAAGAACGGCTATTGGTCGGAAGTTAGAGATGCTGTTATTTTTGCCTCCTTTGTGGAGGGGCAGGATAAAGGCAGCATGCCACAATTTGGGGACATAAGATTCTTGTATGGATCTATTGATAAGAATGCTGATAGGGATGGCGATACCATCTGCGGCAAGCTTTAGAAAAAGTGAGGGAATATTGTCAGGGACATTAGAGCAAGGTTTAAGTCTGGAGAGGAGCGTTTTGATGTAGGAGGTTGAGATGGGTTTTAAAGAAAAAGTGGGGGGAGGATTGGGAGTGGAGGGTTGAGGAGTGGAAGGGGAGGAGGGACTAAACGGAGGGGAGGAGATGTGGTTGGGGAAAATCTTAGTAAATTCAGCTATAAATTTGGTAAAGGAGTTAAAAAGGATGGCAATTTCTGTGTCAGTTTTATTGTGGTCAGGACAGGGATTGGTTTTGGTACCTGGGTGCAAAAGAGAGTTGATGGCGTTCCAGAATTGTTTGGGATTTTTGGAGTGGGTAGACTGTAGTTTAGTGTAATAACACTTTTTATCTTTTGTAACACGCTTTTTGGTTAGATTGCGGAGTTGCTTATATTTAAGAAGGGTAGCAGGGTGTTTATTTTTGTTGTAAAGTTTCCAGGTCTTGTCTCTTTGTAGCATAAGTAGTGTCTTTTGTTAGCCATGGGGCAGAATTGTTTTTTATTTGTTTTGTTCTAGGTGGTGCTTGGGTGTTTAGGAGGCCTAGGAAGGTTGTGTTGAAGAAGTCTAAGGCCTTACCGAGTGGAAGAGTTTTTAGGTTGTCCAAATTTGTTAAAGTGTTTCAGAGAATATAGAAGGATTGAAGTTTGTAAGATTACGAGTGTGGGTATATTGGTGTGGGTGAGGGGAGGAGTGGGTAGTTCGGTAGAAGGGTTAAAGGTTGTAAGATTACGAGTGTGGGTATATTGGTGTCGGTGAGGGGAGGAGTGGGTAGCTCGGTGAAGGGTTAAAGGTTGTAAGATTACGAGTGTGGGTATATTGGTGTCGGTGAGGGGAGGAGTGGGTAGCTCGGGGAATGAAGACTGGGAGATGGTCACTCATTGTGTCTGGTATATATACCAGAGTGAGAGATCTTAATAGGGTGGGAGACGAAGATCCAGTCCAGAGTGGACCCTGGGGGTTGTTTCTATTAGGTCTGGTAATGCCATTTGTTAGTTGAGTGAAATTAAAAAGATTAATAGATAGGGAGGGATTGTTGTTATTGATTCTATTCCAGTCGATGTTCACATCACCTAATATATATGTCTCAAGTTTTATGTTAGTTGAGGCCCATAAGAGAATGTTTTCTAGAGTGGTGGTATTATTTCCAGGGGGGGATTTAGATGGCCATGACACAAATACTTTTATAATTATTCATTTTGAAAATGCCTATGACTAGTTCAGCATTGTCGAACTGCGGAATAGGGTTCTGGCAAGGACAGAGGTTCAGTAGGCTATTACAAATTAAGGCTACTCCTCCTCCTTTTTTTTTGTTTTGGCAGTCACATCTGAGTACTTGAAAGCCAAGGGGTAGAATCTCAGAATCAGCAATGTGGGGTTTTAGCCATGTCTCTGAGACTGCTACTATATCTGGCAGAGTTTGATTTAGCCAAGCATGGAAGAGTGCTATTTTGTTTTTTACACTCTGGGTGTTAATGGTAATTAGCTTCAGGTATTTGTGGTTGGTACTATTTGATGAGGTAGAGGAAGCAGGATTGGTACTAGTCTTGGGTCCGAGGTTGGGGTGAATGTCTCCTGCTAGTGCAAGCCAATTAAAAGAAGGAAGGAGCAGGAATTTTGGTGTGCAACTTGTAGTTAGTAGGAAGAACAATTTCACTTTAGGTGTATGGAGCTTTATTGAAAAGGGTAGGAGTTTTAGTTTAAAATAGTGAAGTGGGTTAGGTTGAACTAGAGAGGGGCATATGTTGCGAAAGTGACAAGATGAGGTGAGGATGGGGGAAGAGTAGAATAGTTATGAGGGAAAGGAGGGGGGTTGTTTGTAAGAGGAGTAGGAGGTGGCACTGAAGACTGTTATTAGGAGAGGAATGCTTATAGAGGAGATGAGGAAAGTCAGTGGAAGTGGAGGAGTCATTCTTAATAAAAGTAAGAGTTTAGATTAAAGATTAAATTAAGTTAATTTATTAGTAAGCAAGAGATTATGGACTGTATAATTAGTGAAGCTACTGTATAGGAAACAGTAAAGTGAGGAATCAAAGTAAAGGGTGGGGTGGGTTGTTAAGCAGAAAGATGGAGTCAGCGGCCTGGAAGTCATTATTGGGTAGGAAGGAAAGAGGGAGGAGTTTGATGCAAATAAATGTAACTATACTGGGGGCGGGTGGGATATGGGGGCAGGGCACGAAGCTGAGCAGGGCTAACACTGTTACTAGGGCTAGCTTGTTTCAGGTACCTAGCTTTAGAATGGCATATGCTTCTTAAATTTAAAAGCACTGTTTAGTAGGTAGATTTCTCCATGGCCAATGTCACTTAGTGTTAGATTCACACAGTATGTATTTGGCTTGACAGCGTAAGCCACTTAAAATTGAGTGCACGCAGTATTATACTTTACATGTGAATTTATGCAGCACAGTTTACAGTTAGAGTACGCCAAGTCCTTTAAGCAGATTACTGTAAATTTCTTTATCAGGAAAGCCAATCTCTTTGTGTAGCTAGGTTCAGAATGCTAGAGATGGCTTTAACTTTAGGGTTCGATAACCCAAATTATTAGGCAAGTCCCTAATTATGAAAGAGTAGGGGTAGATTTATAGTGCGTTTGGACCCAGTTGGATTGTGATAAAGCACACAGGAAACAAGACACCAATATTAACCTTAGCGTGTTTCAAATGTAATTGGGTTGGCAGTCTCAGCCTTCTGCGCTTGGTCGCTGGACAAGTATAGGATTTCTGAGTGAAGCAGTCCTTTCAGAGGGAACATGGGGCAGAAACCTTAGTGTGTTTCAAATGTAATTGGGCTAGCAGTCTTAGCCTTCCGCGCTTGGTTGCTGGCCAGGTATAGGATTTCTGACTGAAGCAGTCCTTTTAGAGGGAACTTGGGGCAGAGACCTTAACCTGCTGGGTCTTGTCACACCAGAGATTTGAAGTTATCTTGGAAAGTAGTGTTACGTATTGGTCTATATCAGAGTTACAAGCTCTCAGGGGGAAGTCATCTCTTTATCATTCTTTATAAAAATAGGGTAACACTGAGAAAGTACAGTTGTCTAAAATCTTTTATGTCCCTTTTCTTCACTGCTGCAATATTCTTCACCTAAGGGATCTTCTGCCAAGGATACCCCAATGCCCGGCCTATATATCAAAGCCTTTAGGTCTTACAGGTGCTGTACACCACACGTGTGCTCCCTGTGCAGGATGTAGGGCCATAAAGGTGATGTGCAGATGTAAAAACATAGAACTGAAAAAGCCTCAGGAGAAACAGAATGCCTTTAGGGACAAAGAACAACAACATGTACATCCAAAACGAAAAAAGGAAGTAAAACCCTTCAGCCAGGTGGACAACAAAAATTCATGGCAAGAGGTAGGACAGAGGGGGGAAGGAGGAAGGAACCAAATACTGCAAGAGTGAAGAGAAGAACATCGCCTGTTACAGTAAGACTTTACATGTCTGTATTATGTCCCTTCCCTATCACTGTTGCAGTATTCTTCACCTAAAGGAAAATACAAGAACTTATGAGGAAGCCTGGGAGAAAGAGGACACATGGATGTATGGATTGTGCTATCCCCAACAGAACCAAGATGCTATCCTCCAAAAAAAAGGAAGCCAATCTGGTGGACCACTGCCATAAACAAACTCTACAACAGAAGAAAGAAACTGTTGCAAAAAAGCGTAAAATCCCATGATTGGAGGAACTCCCTGGTCAGCCTCAGTAAGAAGCTGAGATCCCTCATAAAATCCTCCAATGCTACTTATGAAAACAAAATCACCACGGATCCTAAAGACAACCACAAAGCATTCTATAGCTATGTCAAGAATCTCAATGGCAACACTCAGATCTGCTCTGAGTTACAGCACAATGGCACTAAATATACAGAAACAACTGATACCATCAAAATCCTGGAAAATAGGTTCAGTGCTAACTTTACCACCCCTCTCACCCCCTAAAGGGCCCATCTCTATACCGGACAAATGCAAAGTTCCTGTAATCACGGCTGCACAGGTAAAAAAAACATACACTCCAAAGCCAAGAACACAGCATCCACAGGACATGACAACATTCCAGGCTGCATTCTACATGAACTACAGAATGAACTGGCACCCCACCTAAGCACCATGTTCAATCATAGCCTCACCTCAGGCTTTGCACCCACTAAATGGCACAAAGTGTCGGTTATCCCACTCCACAAAGGGGGAGCCACCATGGACCCTGGGAACTACTGCTCCATTAGCCTAACAAGCCTGGTCTGCAAGACCATGGAATGTATCATCATGGAACTTATAAAGGACATTGGTAAGCTCCAAACTCTGGACCCCACCCAGTTCAGGTTTGTAAAAGGCAATTTGTGTCTCCTAAACCTGATAGACTTCTTTGAAGCAGTCACCAAAGTTGTAGATGAGGGTAAGGTGGTTCACACAGCCTATTTAGATCTCGCCAAGGCTTTTGACACTAATCCCCACTCTGGAATTATACATAAACTCACTAAACTAGGTATAAATCCCTATGTCACAAGATGGGTTGCCAACTGGCTCACTGACAAAACCCACACTGTGAAAGTAGCAGACTCCAAATTCGACTTCAGGCCAGTGACAAGTGGAGTACCACAGGATTCAGTCCTGGGTCCTCTCTTGTTTGGTATCTACTTTTCTGAAGTACAGGCTAACACAGAAGATCTTTGGCTAAAGAAGTTCACAGATGACTGCAAACAAGGAGCCATAATCAAAACTCCTAACGATGTAGACATCCTACAAAAGGGCCTCACTGAGACAGATACCTGGTGTCAAAGCCATGACCTCAAGCTCAATGACAAAAAGTGCATTGCCCCCTTTGGTAAAATCTCTGTACCCATGAGCTGCCACATAGGTGGCAGTCTACTTAACACCGAAAGTGTGATAAGAGACCTTGGGACACAGGTGGACAGTAGTCTCTCCTTTGATAATCACATCGCCACAGTAGTCAGGAAATCCTTCTATGTGGCAAACCTCATCACAAAAGGTTTCTCATCCATGAAAAAAGAGGTCATTGTTCCCCTCTATTCTTCAGCCATTAGACACATTAGAGTGTACAGTGCCCCTTTTGGTATGTACCTCACAAGACATCTACAACAACTGGAAAGGCCGCAGAAATACCTCACAAAGAGGATTACCGCCCTCAAACATATGCCCTACACAGACAGTCTCAAAAAACTCCAGCTTTACTCCATCGCATATCACCTACTCAGAGGCAATCTCTGCCTAACATACAAAGCTATGTCATAAACCCAGAATTGTTGGGCATGCTCCACTTAAAGAAATCCCAATCTCTCTGAACAACAGGCTCCAGGGACCTAAACCTTGTCACCACAATAAACAGAACATGCTGGAGGGATAGATTCCTGTCCAAGAGACTTACCATACTCTGGAACAAATTACCTATCTATATCAAACAAAGATCCTCATTAGCACTCAAGAAAAATCTTGATGATTGGATGGGAAATAGGAAATTCACCCCGTGGATCACCTCTGTGGCTCTGCTCAACAGGGGCACAGGAAAATAATTTTCTTGGGTGGCAAAAGCCATGGTACCTTTTTGGCTTAGGCTTATATAGGCCTTAGGGCCAATAACCTAGTACCTACCTATGAGCCTATGACACAGAAGAGCCCTCCATAAACCCTCAGGGGTTAATATATAGGATACCCTTGGCAAAGCCTGCCCTGGCTCTGAAAAGAAATTCCAACTTGTAACATTCAGTGAAAGTATAAACAGAGGACCAAGTAGTAGTCACAAGGACAGAAATGGTACTGAAACCCTTCAAAAAGACCCAGATGAGACAACCGCCCCAGTAGAATGTGCCTTTACAGAAGAGGAAAGTCATTTGACTTGAACAGAACAGACGGAAATGGCCTTAGAAATCTAGGAGGAGATTGCCAATGTCCTTGGATGAAAAGAAACAAAAAGCTTCTCCGATTTGTGAATAACTTTAGTTTCAAGTAATATCAGAGCTGTCTGTGCAGATTCACAGTGTGGATAACCTTCTCATTGGTAAACTGCTGAGGAGGAAAAAAGGAAGGAAGGCAGATGAACAGACTTATTAAGGGACAACTCCTTGATCACCGTGGGCATAAAAGAAGGGTTAGTATGAAGAGACACCTTTTCTCTATGAAATACTACAAAAGGAGGAATAGCCATGAGAGCCTGAAGTTTTATACTCTCTCTTGGCAGAAGTAAGAGCCAAAAGAACAATAATCTTCCAAGAACAATGCTGTAAGGAAGCTGAAGATGCAGGCTCAAAAGGAGCCGGAGTCAAGTTTTCCAAAAATGAGGTAACTAGGAGGAGGAATATGCTTTCCAGGATTCCTAATCGGAAGGATACCAAAAACTGCTGTACCTCAAACCTAGAGGCTAGAAGAGGATTCTAGGGCACACAAGCAGAAATTACTGAGAGGTGTGCTTTAAAATGAAGAATATACCAACCCAACAAGGAGCAGAGCATAAAAAGAGAACCAAAGAAACCTCCACAGATAAGGGATCCCGATTGCGAGAGAGGCACCAGACAGAAAATCGCTTGCATTTGGACATAAAATTTTCTAGTAGTGGGTTTCCTGCCCTCCTGCAAAACTCTAAGCATGTCTTCAGAAAAGAGATACTTAAGAGATCAAAACCACATCACCCACATTGTCATGTGGACAGATAAGGATGGACAAGAGATCTATTGTCTTGTCAGAGATCTACCAGATGAGGTAACTTATGGTGATTGCCCCTGGTGAAAAAGGAAGAAGGCAGAACCAATGCTGTCTGGGCAAAAAGGGAGTTACCAGCAAGATTTTGGGAGAGCCCTGCCTGATCTTGTGTAGACCTTGTGGTAACAGGAGAAGAAAAGGGAACGTGTGCAGAAACATTCCCTTCCAAGGAAAAGATAGGGCATCCACTTTCCAAGTCAGAGGACTTGGGACTCAAAACAGAATAGAGGAAGGTGTCTGCTCAATGGGGAGGCAAAAAGATCTATCAGAGGAATACCCCATTGTTTGGAAATGTCCAGGAATACATCTCTGTGAAGTATCCATTTATGAGCATGTGTTCTGGACCTGCTCAAATAGTCTGCCATGAGATTGTGCTCTGAATTAAAGTAAACCATGTGAAGAGTCAAGTGATACTGGATAGCTAGATCCCAAACCTGACGATCGTCTGCAAAGAAAACAGGACGTCATGCCCCCTACTTGCGGACATCACAATGGCATGGTCCGGGATGAAAGAGGGCATGAAAAGTTTGCAGAGCCAAAACCAAAGCCCTCATCTCTTTTATGTTCATACCATCTGATGAGGAGGCCAGAGACCCTGGACCTTTAGGGGGCCACAAGAAACTCCCCCACTGTACAGCTGAGGTGTGTGTGAACAGCTCCTGAGAGGGAACTGGTGCCTGAAAGGGAAGTCCTGAATTGTGGGAGAACTGATGAATCCACCTCTTAAGCTAGGGCTTGAGTAAAGAAAGAAAAGGAACAGGAAAGTCTAGGGGTGACCATGTTGGAGCCACACTGTTTTGAGGTACCAGTGAAATTTTCTCATGGAGCCTGGTGAAAGGGAGCATGGAAATAGTGGAGGCCATAACTCCCAGAACCACGAGCAATTTTCTGGCTATGAGGGAGGATGGAGAAAGAAGCAACTGGAAAAAGATGGTCACAGACAGGACCTTGTGGGCAGGTAGAAATGCCAACATGGGGCAGTCTGAAGCCTGCACTGGAGAAAAACATGGTCCTGAGAAGGCATAAGGGATGATTTCTGGAGGTTTTTGGTGAACCCCAGACTGTGTGAAAGACAAATGGTAACCTAGAGTTACTGAAACAAAATGCTGGAAGAAAAAGCTTGAATACGCAGATTATCTAGGTAGGGAAAAATCTGTCTACCTTGAAGCCTGCAAAAAGCAATGACAGGAGCAAGGCATTTGGTTAATACCCCTGGGGAAGTGTAAAGAACAAAGGCAAAGCAGAGAACTGAAAATGCAAGGAAGAAACAGACACAAAAATTTCCTGAAAAGAGGGTGAATGGAGATGTGAAGATATGCATCCTTGAGATCTAGGGGCCTAGGGAAGAACAGGAGGAAACTAGGTCCGAAGGGACAACATCTGGAAAGAAGGAATGTTGAGCAGAGACACAGAGATCCAGAATTGTTCTCAGTGTATCCTCCTTCCGAAGAAGCAAACATTCTGGAGTAAAACTCCTTTCCCACTTGGGTTGGTGGAACGAGCTGAACGATGGTCTGAACCAAAAGGAATTGCAGAACATCTGGAAAATGAGAAAGCTCTTTTCAAGAAGGCTGAGGAATTCCTCAAAAGAGGGGAAAGGATACCCAAATCATAAAATATTCCCAACAGATAATAGCACCCAAGAATCTGAGGTGATCAGATGCCACTTTGGAAGAGATAAAGAAAGGCAGAGAGATAAGCAGACCTGGGCTAAGGGGAAGGGATGGCCAAACAAACAGAACCAGGCTTGTCCTGAAAAGTTTAAGATTAGACTGGAGGAACACATTAGGGATATCAAAAAACATTAGGAAGACAGATTTCAGTTGTCATGCATTTTCTTGATATACATGATGGTGACTTCTCTTTGCAACAAGCTACTATTTTGGAAAACGTTTTTATCAAAACTGGTGACACTTATTAAAGAATGCATTGCTATACAAAGAAGCCATCTTTATTTTAAAATATAATACTCTTACCTGGGGGATTGAATCATGAGCTTAATTGGAAATCTCTTTAGTTAATTATTTAATGGTAATTGTTCTGATTGCTTTATTGATGTATGTGTGTGTGCATATATGTATATATACGTACACACACACACACATATATATATATATATATATATATATATATATATATATATAGGGGAAGTCTTATTTAATGTATGTTACTCTTTGAAGGCTGTGCTGTGTTTGGCTGAGGTGCTACATGCAATAAATTTCTTGGATCAGCATTTTGTTGTTTTTCTTTGTCCTGAAAAGGTTTCTGGGAAGAAGTCTGAGTAGAGTTTGCAGGAGGAACATGCTTACCACCCTTCTTACCTTTACAAGGGGGGAGCTAGTCTATCTACAAAGACAGACTTAGAAGGATAATTCCTCTGGAATTTGGGAATAGGAGAATCAAAAATATGCTCAAGTTCCTGAAAGACTTTACCCTTATCCTGGAGAGACATGAATAAGTTAGCACAGCAGCTGTCCCAGAAATAATTTGTTATCCAGAGGTGCATCCAAAAGCTTGGCCTTATCAGGTAAAGCCTGAAGATGTACCCAAGAATAACACCTCATCATGGACCCAAAAGCAGCAGCCCTGGAAGAGGTGTCAGCTGCATCATAGCTGAATTTTATTGAGTGATGGGCAACCTGAGAAGTGCACCTCAGCAGGGAAAGGGCAGAAACCTTCCCATCAGAATAAGGAAGGTCAGTCACCACTTTAGATACATGGGACGGGATGGACAAAACATACCCTGCTCATATGATCTGGTAATTAAGGGTAGCAGAAGAATAAACTTTCTTGCCTAACCTTTCCATGGTCCGACTATCTTTATTAGAAAGGAGCAGCTTAGCAGATGGCAACAACTTAGAGGGTTTGTCAGAAGAAAATGATACCACTGAAGGATCAGCAGATGGGCACTGACACAGAAACCTGCAGTCCTCAGACACCTTGTAGAACATCACGTTTATTTGATACAGGAGGCTGAGAGTCAGGAGATGTAGCAAAGGTTCCAAAAGAGGAGCCAGAACAGGAAGGACAGTGCGTGCTTTAGGAGACTCCATTTGTACAGGCACATAGTACTTCTTTTGAATGTCAGAGACCTGGGAACAGTTCCACTTAAAATAGTCCATAATGCAGGCAACAGTATCCCCAAGACCATCGTCCAGAGGGGAAGGACCTTTGGGAAGAATAAGTCAGGGATTCTTCTCCAGAATCCAAGTCCTTATCCAAGGAGTCCAATTCTCTAGGCCTCTTAACTGGAGTTGAAGACCAAGGAGGGAGCCGGGGCAGACACTCCTTGAGGAGGTTTTAAGGTGGTTAAAGAATTAAAAAAACCCAGAGTAAAATCCTGCCATTCATTCTGAGTCATGCGCTTTGTTTTCTCCTTCTTCTGTGGGATGTGTGCTCAAATAAACTCTCTGAGGGTCAGACCCTTGAGACTCAATAATAGCAGTAGGTATTTCCTCCATTACTAAATTCTGAGGAATCTTCCTTGGTCCCTAGGATATTATCAGCCGAGGTTCCTCCTCAGTGTCAGGATGCAGACACTGGAAAAGCCTCTGAGGATGTGCAAGAATTTGGCCTCAGATGGGTTGTGGGGCAAAGGAATCTGAAGCAAGCACTGGACAGTCCTCAGGGCTTTCACTAGCCTCTACAGAGAGATCCAAGGGGGTCAGGACAGCAACTGGATCAGGCCTAACCTTTTTTGTCCTTCTTGGCAGGCTGCAAGCCCTCAGGATGGGAGGATTCTGTCATAGCATCCTCAGCCAACAGCTTAAGTCTTTGATTCTCAAGATATATGGACAAGGAGGAGAGATGACTATGTAGAGTCTTGGGCACAAATGCCTGTCAGAATGGGCACTGTGTATGGTCGTGGAAAGCACCCACACAAAAAAAGACACTGGTCCTGACTGTCTTTATGGGGAATCTGCCTCCCACACTGACATCTTCCCTTTCTGGATGACATGAGCACAATTCCATACAAAAACAGGATGAGGAGGAGAGAAGAAACCCCAAAAGGGCATGCATCTGAAAATTGCTTAGTAAACAGCACAGCAGAAGGGCACTCAGACTAACATTCAATAATGGCATTCAGACTAGCAACAAAAAAGTTGAGCATTTTTGCCCTGTTCCTTGTGAGGGGAGAAAACATGCGACATACAGCTCCTATAAGATCTAAAGGCTTTGGTACATTGGTCAGACTTTGGGCTATCCTTGGCGGATCCCTTAGGTGAAGAATACTGCAACAATGATATGGACGGACATCAAATCTTTCCTTTATGCCCATGGTTATTTCAGAGTTTACACTAAACCAAGCAATTTAACTCCATTTTCTTTCCAGATCAATAAGCCAGGTAATTCTCCCCCTATTTTTTCCAGAAAATCAAGGCTAAAGAATTCTAAATACTCTGGATGTCCACAGGAAACTCAGGATACTTTCAGGACTCCTGATCAGCTTTTTGGCTCCTACAAAGGTAAGCAAAGGGAACAACCTGCATCTTAAACAGACTACATTGAAGTGGTTATCCCATTCTATTGCTTTTTGTTACACTCACCATAAGAAAATACTTACAAGCAAAGTCAGAGCCCTGGCTACTTCTGTGGCTTTTTGGAAAGGGATGGACTCTAGAAATATACTACAGGCAGCATCTTGGTCATCTGTGCACCAAGCATTGCAAACTAGATTCATTCTCCAAGTCTGTAGCAGACTTTGCTAGGACTATTCTCAAAGGGATAGTTGACTTTGATACAGTTTCCTCCTCCCTTAAAGATACTTCAGTATGATCTAATGAACATGGTACAGTTGTGCAAATAAACAAAACATACTACTTCATATTCAACTAGATCACGGCTACAGTAGGTGCTTCCTCCCTCCCCTATGTTTACTGTTTTTTCCCAGGGTATAGGATTTTTTTATGTAGCTATAAGGCAAAGCCCTATACTCCCCATCTTCTGAGGAAAGAAACCTTTGAGGATTCTGCACCCTAGTCAGCAGTTTTACTCTGCATCCCTTGTGCTAAAGCTTTGAAATCTAGCTGGCTAGGCCAGTCCTTGGCAGGACATTCCATATTGCTTAAGGCTAACGCACCACTGATCTATTTAAATGCCTGCTGCTTTGATAAGTTTACGTACACAGCTGTTCTTTCACAGCTGGCAGTTTGTGCTTCCCTCATTTTCTACATCAAATATTTTATTAATACTGGAATTTAATTTGGATGAGCTGTTTAACTTTTAACCTACTGTAAAGCTACTTCTGCATTTCAGATATGAAATTCTAACTTGATTTAGGTATCCCCATTTTCCTGCTAGTTTTTTTTTTAAAGATATCAATATTTCCTACTATGTCAAAGCCAGAATATTAACATCATCATCTGTACATTCTCAATCTCTGCTAACAGTGTGGGTCTGCATTACTACTTCTCTTGTTAATAGGCTTCTTCTACGATGTTTATCCTTTGTAAAGAAATTGACTTTACATTTCTCTTTTAGCAGGTATATCCCTATTACTAGTAGCAAATTTCTTCTGGAGTAGTTTACTTTTGCTCTTTACTGTGGTTGTTACAAACCTTTTATCAAAATCAGAGCATTATTTAGAAAACTGTCCCATATCACAATATCACCATTTGTACCTTTCTCCACTATTATATTACTTTTAGTAGTACCTTTCTACTGACTAATGCATGGTGCTCAATGATAATAAATGGAGAATTTAACTTCAGATCTAATCAGAAAGCAACTAATTCCCTATACTTTCTTGGCTAGGCTTAGAAAGGCCCACAGGTTGATAATCTAGTAAGAATCTATGAATCAGTCTAATACAGCTATAGCTTATGCGCAAACACAGTGGGTAGCAATAAAACAAAGCTCGGATTAAAAATATATACATTCTTTAATGGCAAGCTAAAAATGCTTTCGCAGAAATGCTTTTTCAGATCAAACAGCCATTAACCAAGCAAACAGTCAGGTGGAGTAAGTGCATCATCCACTGCACAGAATAACTTAAACATTTAAAGACACAGAACGTGCTATAACCCGATATTACATACAGTTAAACAGCATTCCTTGCTTAAAAATAGAGACTAGATTTTTGTAAACAAGTTAAAATAGTTAACCACTTAAATTCAGACGATGAGTGTAGGAATATATATGATGAAAATTAACTTCTGTAGTGTCTTATCTTTAACACCAGTTTAATGCTCACAAATTCATTTAGACCAGGAAACTTAGCACAAAGTCAACAGATCCATCTGTATTCTGTTTCCAGTATACAATCACTACCCCCAGTTTGTTTGGGTCTTTCGGCTTTTCCCGGGTAGGTGTCGCCACAGCGGAACTCCGGCCCGCTAATGACTGGTAGTTGATATTTACGTGCCGAGTTACCAGCCCTGACGCACAACCTTCAACGAAGGTACACCCATTCACGCATGTCTCCATGCAGAAGACGCTCTAGCTGAGAATCGAACCGGACTGCGTTTTACTGTGAGGCGACAACGCTACCGCAGCACCACTACCGCAAATACATTCCAAAAATCACTTCAAGGGCAGCAAATTTGAAAGCATATTCTTTACCTTTATCCAATACATGTTTATACAGGGAGTTAGTTTCCACCTTTCTCTTAATATCAAAGAGATGTTCACCAATTCGCTCCCTCAACTTCCTATTAGTTTTTCCTACACAGCAGGCATCACGTGTGGCACATGTCTAGATGCACTAAATTTCTCATGTTACATCAGAAATGGTTCTAAGATGAAAAATGTTTCCAGTGAGAGACTGGACAAAGGTCTTCTCTGAATAAATATACTTACAAAAAATACAATTGTTATATAGATATATACCACTCTTCTGGGTGGTGTATCACACACACACACATATATATATATATATATATATATATATATATATATATATATATATATATATATATACTGTTCTTTGCAGCCTATTTTTGCTTCAAACTCTGCACTCTTCTATAACTGAAACTAATTGTTTTTAATAATGTTCTCAAGCCTGTTAAAATCTCAGGTAAGAAAGTGAGAAAACTTGTTGGGTCCTGCTTTTCATGCTGCTGTCGGCATGCACTTTTTCTGACTGTTATGTACTAAAGGGTAATGAAATGTATTGTGCTCTCATGGAAGAATCCAGGCCTGTAGCAAAGGAGATACTGAAGACTGCAATTTTATCACACACATATCAGACAGGTAGGACAGTAATGCAGCAGTCAAAATTATCCAGGCCCTGACTACTAGTTCTAAATGGGGATGCTTTTACTTTTGGTCTGGATAGGGAACGCAAGGAAAACAAAACACCATCTTAAAACTCTTTGAAATACTTTTTTTCAAAACTCAATAAAATTGTAAAATAGAAGTGTTCTTCTTCATTGCGTTAAGTATACACAACAGGATTATAAAGTCTGCTGACGTGCTATACATTTGTATAATTTTCCTCTTGTCATGCAATAAAACTAATTAATAAAATCTGATATTTCAACATCAACAACAAATAGATATGCCTGACAGCAGGATTTATTAAAAATAACCTGCTCAGGCTAGTAAACTGCATGCGGGAAAATAAAACAGGCTTGCCAATTACCACGAAAAACTTGGCAAACAGTTTTGCTTGAGGTAAATTGCAAAGTAAGTGCAGAAACTTAACCTTTTTAATAAGCAACAAAATTATTTTTGTATCTCCTGTCATATGTGTACACTTGATGGCAAGACAAGCCCACATGACTTGGCAGAATCATTTTAGTATAACAGCGCATACTTAACTGTGCAGTATTAATGGGATCTGGCAAGTTTTTGCTGAAACACATTCTGATGTCAATGCAAACAAAACACCAGAACACCATCAATACATGGGTAGCAAAATTCATTGTGATGGGCTATAGCCCCATTTCCAAAGCAGGGTGAGTATCACCATTCCAGTATGTACACAAGAGTATAATGTATGTGAGCATCTAACAGTGGGGTGGTGCTTTTGCAAATGGGGCAAAAAAACACCAGTGAAACTCTCAATTCATTCTGGACCTAGAGTGTTCTAGAGGTTTCTGTTTTGTTGCCTGAAGCACCTTGGCTCGATTATCAGTCCCTTCTTTTTCCAAGAGAGTAAATACCTGATATTTCACACTATTTTACTCTATTGTTGTGTTATAGCACAAAGAAATTACTGTAGTGTAATAATGAATGCTTATTTTGCTCTGATTTATGAATGTGTGTTGACTAGGTGCATTCAACTGGGCAGCAACTATTTCTAGTGCAGGTCTGGGCTAAAAAAGTTCCAAATAAAGCATCAATTGGAAACATTCATGCATTTATGCAGGTATAACTTACAAAAATAAAAACTGTATGTTTACACAGAAAATAAAATATGTTAGTCTGCCATTAAGAAAAATTCCAGTAAATGAAAAATACCAATCACAAATAATTAAGCGTTTAAGATCCAAACACAGTACAAATGTAAAAGTTGTAATGGATTTAAAAAGAAATTAAAAGCCGTTACCAAGCCTTAAAGCAATAAAACATGCATTTATGTGCAGTGCAGTCAAAACCTAAAAGTACACCAAGCAGATTAGGTTTTTGTAATGACTTTCAGAGCTGGCATAAAAGGCATACCAGCAAACTTGTAAACATTTAGCTCTATACCAAAAATGTAGTCCTGGGTGTATCCTGTGACATTCAGAACTATTTTCCAGGGAGAAGGGTGTAGCTGGAGAAATAGAAGAGATGTAAACAAATCACACAGAGTCAGGCTAGATGCTCTAGTTCTCTCTCTCTCTCTCGGTCTAGCTCTAACAGAGGCCAAAGACTGATGTCTTACAGAATGAAAAAGTTAATTGCTAAGGAAAGACCTACGAGTCGGCATCATCTGTGAGATTCAAATCAGACTTTAGTTAACACGTCATAAAGTCAGCCATCATTTCAATCTGCCTCACACTAGCTTTTCTATTGCTGAGAACCATCTATTTTATAGAGAATGTGAAAAGCTGTGCACATTCTCCAGAGATCAATTAACAATATCCTTTCTATTTCATTAATGCAGTGTTATCTGATTTTAAGTTTATATACAAGGCTAACATGCCTGGATTAGAAATTCTGAGAATTAGTCAACAGGTCTTGTTACGAGCTACAGAATAACTGAAACACTAATTTTGCTGGACTGGATCAAAACCTCAGCAACCCATCTTTAGAGAGCTTTGTCTGCCTACTCCATATTAAAATAATCTACATCTGAGGCTACACCACAACAAAATGTGGACAATTGGTATTGCAATGAGTAAGCATTCTGCTGTTAAATGAAACGTCAACATTTCTGCTTGGGATGTGCTTAAGCTATGCTTGAATTTGTTCAGCTCCAATTTGTGGACTTAGTCTCATGCCAGTGACTCTTATGACACAAGTTCTCTCCATATATTTAATAACACTTTAATGACTATTTATGTAAGTTGTTGACCTTTATGGCTGGGGGAAAGCTTAACAATTTAAAGAGTACATGATTTTTAATAGCAGCAAACTATACTTATAGGTTCATAGGTTAGTACTAGACTAACTGCCCTTGTGGGCCATTTTAAGCCTAGCCAATTACCGCCTGTGAGAATCAAACCCTGCACCTTGTGTCTGTAAGGTAAACACCTTAACCATTATGCCAGCCTCCCACCCTTGTTCAGTCTGCTGACAGACTATCTGGCAAACAGGTAATGGATGAGTCAATATAATCCATCATTATCTAAAACCATGGCATAGTTGCTGAAAATGGACGCAAAAATGGAAAATGCCATTATGTCCACAGAAATAATACGCAAAGAAATGGAGTAAACCTTAAACAAGAAAAGGGCCACAGTAAAGAAATCAGATGTCAAGCTGCAATAATCTAGACCAAAATTGAAGCCCTGGAGAGTCAAATGACTTAAGACAGAACTAGGGGAAAATCTAATGCTTAGTGGCATCCCTGGAAAAGCATGTGATGGGAATACAGTAGCCTTTTTACATACCCTGCTCACAGACGTCATATCATCTGTGACTGCCAGTGAGTTTGCACAAGCAGAATTCTTCCTGGCTGTTTGTATACTGACTTGTCTTGACAGATGTATTTATTTCAAATGTACATTCTCAAGGAGAAACTTCCTTCTATATATTGACGCCAGCAAAAGGAGCTAAAGCTCAAAGGTCAAATGATTTTTTTTCCGACCATGACTTCTCAGCTGCAACAAGAAAAGCAACTACTTCACATCTGGGAGAAGACTTTGACTATAATGACTCTGATTTACAATACTGTATCCCACTCATTTTAAAGCATGCTTGTCCCAAAAACTTTCACGTCACTGGATGCAGACAATGGTTGAAAAATTGGCAAACATAGCTACAAAGTGTACAAAAGGCCAGGATTAACCTATTCAAGATTTTATCACATAGTAGTTAAAGGAAAAACTTGTTAACCATTTGGTCTCTTCAAAACATGATTACATGCTAAAAAAGCATCTTTGTTGGATAAGCTGTCAAATGAGCCAAAGATGGTTCAACAAATTAAAATATTTTATTACTCTTACTTATGTGTACCGTCTAGACCAAGGTTAAAATGAGACTTAATTTTATGAAACATGAGATACAGAAATAAAGGAGTTTTTGCATATTAGATTTGTTGCTTAATGATTTTCTACCAAACTATGCTTTGTTTTCATACACGTCTTCAGTCGAGTCAGAATTAAAAAATTAAAAAATAACCAGAGTCTGAAAATAGAGTTCCTATTACTTCATTTAGGTTGTCGAATGTCAACACCTAACAGAATGCTGAAAACCGCGACAGGCCAATTAATCAAATTTTTTCTCCGGAAAAAACTAGCTTGGCCATCATTGGGGATTTGCCCTTTTCTCTGATGCAGAGTGATCTCGAAGTTGGTATATTTACTTGGGGGGGGTTGTGGGGGGCACAGACCCTCACTTGATTAGGGTTTTAAAATGTTTTTTTTTTTTTTTTTTTTTTGTTGGCCAAGTGAATTTTTTCACGGGGAAAACATTTGCATAATTGGCCAGACGCGGTTTTGAGCGTTCAACATTTAGGTGCCTATGTTTAGGCGTACGACATTGTAATATAGACCCTAAAAATCTACTTGATAAGACTAAGACACAAGTGTTTAATATTAACATGCCTCCATCTGAAGCCTTGATCAATGAATTTCCTTATTTGTACATTTATGACAGAATAAAATACCTTGTAATATGGATAGCACCTGCAATGGCAAAGTATTTGAAATATGACACACCAGATACCAGGAACATCCTACTGGAGCAAGAGAAAGATAGTAAATCCTAATGTTTATTTGCCTCCGGCTTCACATACATTTCAAGCCATTCCTGTCACAGTACATAGCACTAAATGTCTTCTCTGGCCTTAATAACTAGAGCTACAGGGAATGAGTCTCCTCAGACATCCTCTGGTTGATCTGTGACCTCTTGAAATGGTCAAACATAAAAAGCCTAAATCCAATAACTGATTTTTATGTTACAGCATCCATTGCTCCATAGGATGGTTCAACTTGTTAAACTGCAGTCTTTGGGATATCAAACGTATCACTAGGTGTATGCGAAGTGAGTTTAGAGAAATAAGACAGGTGATGCGGGGTTGAAATCCAGTTAACTGATACTTTATATAAAGGGATGGTTTGGCATACTGGTTAAAGTCTTTAGCTCACAGATATAAGGTACAAGGTTTGATTCTGACCTCTAGTTATCACAGGCTTGGTGGCCTAGGAGTATGGCTCTCACTTAGCGTGCAACAGGGTCCCAGGTTCAAATCCCAGACTTGGCCAGAGTTTGGAATTGGGGGGTTGGCATAGTGGGTTAAGATGTCTGCTTTACATACGAGAGGTACAGGATTTAATTTTCACCAAGGGAAATTGACTAGGCTTAAATAGCCCACAAGGGCAGTTAGCCTAGTATTTACCTATGAATCTAAGGGTAACTATCCATGATTATTTAAATATTTAAGTATCTATTTGGTAATATATTTTGGACTAGATTATTTTTTTTCTATTAAGACTGATTGTTGCTAATTTTCTAGTTTCAGAATTTATATTATTGTAAATAGGTTCTTCAGGACTGTTTCATTTATAATTTCCTTTGCCAATTTTGTTTTAAAACTTGTCATCTTTTGGTAACTGTGATGGTTATTATGCATACATTTTGAATTTTTCTTCACAGTAAGCATTGAATTATTTGCAATTAAATATTTTTTAAATAAATGAAAACTATCAGATGATCTCTGTTCAGCTTAGTCACTATATTGACCCACTCTATTTTTGTGTTTCATTCACAGTAACTCATAACTAACATTGATGAAACCCATTAGCAACCAATACTTTAGCTGATGCCATTCATCAAGAGTATCGTTACTAACCCCATGGTTCATCTCAGGAGTAACTCTGCACACAGCAGAAACAGAACAGTTAGTAAAACCCATCACCAATTTAATGAAAAAGCCTCGGCTCTCATCTGCAGCAAAATTACTAGTGATAAAGCTCTGGGTCAGCCAACTGAAATGTAAATCACTTACAGATGCTTCATCAAGACGCTTCTATGAATGATGGAGTCCAACCAATACTCAGACAATAAAATTTCCTACCTCTATCTTCTGTACAGGGACTAGTCACGATCACCATAAGAGTACCTTACATCAGACACCATACAAATACAGCTACTACCAGCACACCAGCCATTTTGCTCATGTTTTCAATCAAGTCCAAACGTTTCAAGTACATGGCATGTCAAAACTTGACGAATTCCAGGTTGACAGATGCAGGGAAAAGGGTATAGCATGCAAAATAGTTTGAAAAAAAAACAGACCATCCAAAATAAAAAAGACTTCAACTCTGAGTTAAGATCTCAGTGGAACCTCTTGTGCTCCAAGTTAAGTTTGTGAAAAGACGAAAGTGCTCAGTTACACTACTGGTTTTAACTTTGGATTATTTAAGTTGGTTTGATTTAAAGTGTGAGTTGTTTTGGACGGTCCGTTCTTTTCTTTTTTGTTTTACTGTTTTTATTCATGTTTAATGCTAAACTGTTTGCCACTATTACTCCGGTTAATTGCATGCAAGTTTTCATTTCAGAGGCAGAAATGCTCTCATGTTTGGCTGTTATAAAACAGCTGTGAAACTTGTCAAATCCCTTCATACTTAGCATACCATCTTGAAGTGAGGAATCTGAAATGTACAGTGAAATTCAAAAATCAAATCCAGGATTCCAAAGAAGCTTTGAAAAAGATAAGGTATGACAAATGAGTATCACAACAATGGAGAATTCAAAGGAACAACCACCACACCTGCTCCAATGAGGAGAAAACAGTTAATACTCACTCTGATAGTGCTGTGCCATACAAGACTGACTGGGTTGCCAATCATAAACAACTTGCGCGTCAGTCACAGATGTTGAGACATTCACCTTGGAACACCAATGGCACAAGGGAAAAGACCTGATGAAAGCCCAGGTGACTCCAGTCTGACTAGCATCTCAGACCTTTTACGTTAATGGGGGAAAATGGGCTTATCCATCCTTGCAGGAAAAAGTGGAGCTGCCCCTCCATCCTACACACAACTACTCTCTCTTGAAGGAGGGGCAGCAACACAGTGGGATGGTCTAGGGGTGGGCGTTATGCTCACCAAGCCACTGATGGATGGTAGCCTTCACAGTACATGTGAAGTAGCATACACTTGCAAAAGGAGGGCTCCATGGGCCTCTGGACTGACACTATTTGCACTCTTCCTCCAATCAAAGGTGTGGAACTATGTTACCCAAAGCTATATGCTGGGATGCAAGTGGGGGCACAAAGCACCCTCATGGCTGCTTGAATGATGGTCTCCCTTTCCCTCAGACAGCTCTCACCTTGGCTCCTGGGGGAATTATTGGAGCAGAGGAATGAGTGGGTGCTCTGATTAAGTAGAGGTGTGATAATCAGCAGGCACAAAGGCAAAAATCACCTAGGAGAAAAAAAGAAATTCATCTCAGAAGCTTGATTCCCTCTTATGGTTATTATTTTAGCTTTCCTGCCCTGTAGCGATCAGCTGCTACCAGCTCTTATCTTCTTTCACTTGGATTTACTGAACTCCATCTTAGCCTCCACCCATGCTCAACCACCCAAGCCACACTTGGGGCTGGTGATAAGACTGTGGACTCTGGTGCAATGTCACATCAGTAATGTACTGCTGAGGAGTGTGCCCTAAGCCCCCTCACACCCCATGACAACCTTTCAAGTGCCAAAGCTGCAATGTTTGAGAGGTGCATGCATCCTTCCTTGTGTAAACAGCCTCCTACCCAAGCGTTATGCCTCTTGAAGCACACAGCCCAATCTGCTCCTAACACTACTACTGTAGTGAATGTATGCTGCCTCTCTTCCCTCAGGATAGTTGTGACAGCATCAGCCACTCACTCCTATCCCCCCAATCTGGTCCCACCAGTGCTCATGCAACTATTCAAGCACAGGTTGTCTCAGATGCAGTAAGGGATTTATCCACTCTCAAGTTAATGTTGATATCCATGCCAAGACCACATAAAAAGCCAATTATGATCAGAGGGACTTGATCACAATTCTTTATAGTAGAGATATTTAGCGGCCACAATATACTACTAGTTGCAGGGGAAGATCAGTGTAGCTGCTTGATGCATTTAAAGCCTTGAAAGCTGTAACACATTTAGCACCATCACACAGGCAGCCAAAAGCTTTAAAAGCTGTTAGATAACTTCACACTGCCACACCTATTGTACATCAGTGTGACTGCATTACAGCTTTTACAGCTGTCAAATTGCTATTATGCACAACTTGCTATAATCAGGTCTTCTGGCACAGCAGACAGCTACCTGGCTCATCTTTCTGTTAACTATTAAGACTAGTCTGCTGACTCCATATATTTCAAGGTTGTTAGAGATATTTTGGTCTGCAGAACCAGCCCCTAAAGCCACTACAAAAACTAAAAATAATATACTCACTACAGGGTTTAAGGCAAAGCATGGGTATATGCTCCTTACTCCCACCTACCATGTGTACACACAGTTTCATAAAGTTGCCTTCTGTCCCCTAAAAGGTAAAATAAAGAAAAAAACATCAATGCAAAACTTGAACTGAGTTGACTACAAGGACAGTTTTAGGAATAAAGCCCTTCAGAGCTTTCATGCCAACTGAAAAAGAGAGGCTAAACCCCGAGATGACATTACTAGGAAAAGGAAAAAGTACATGTCCAGACCCTGGCATAAAAAATACAGAAAAAAAGGGTATGGAGAGAGGGATTGGGTACTGCAGCATTGATCATTCAAACAATCACTGTTAATGTTAAGTTTACTTACACAACTATACTATGTTCTTCATATGGATCACTGCTGCAGTAGCCTGAGCTATATGGGTAGATTACCATAGCTTAGAATAAATGGGACTTGGAAGGGGAAGGGTCTAGGTGCCCCTAGAAAATGATCCTATCAAAGCCTGACCTGGAAAATGAAGCTAGCTTGTAGTGTTTTGTATAATTATGCACAGAGGACCTCCATGTTGCTTCTGGAATAACTTGAGTGCATCCCTTTCCAAAAATCAATACATTATGCAAATGCCCTGGTAGACTGTGCCTGGACCCTGCTTTTGAGTAGCTTGGCTGTGGTGGGAATAACAAAAGGTTTTAGCCTGAGGCAGCCATTTGGAAATAAATTGATCACAAGTTCTGAAAGACTTTGCTCTGTCAAGATAGTATCTGAGTGGTCTCTCCCTCATTTTTGAGTTCAGGAAAGAACATATAGAGATGGACAGACTGGTTTAAAGTAAACTCAGATACCACTTTAAGCATAAAAGGAGGATTAGTTCTCAAAGAAACCCTGTCTCTGAAAAACACAGAAGAGGATGACTCACCATAAGAGCAACTGAGATAGTTGTCTTGCAGAGGTCAGATCAATCAGTAAAACTGTTTTCCATGTTAAAAACCTTAAGTCAGCAAAATTAGCTGGTTCAAATGGAGCAAGTGTTAGCTTCTCTAACATAAAATTAAGATCCCAAGGAGGGGACACCAGTTTTCTTGGAGGCCTCTTATGTATCATCCCTTTCAAAACCATTTTCACATGAAAATGCATTGAAAGAGGGGGATCCATGGGCAGACATGTTGAAACTGCTGAAAAGTGAACCTTGATAGAGTAAGAAAAGCCATAGGAATGTAATTTTCATAAATGGTGTAAAACTAGTGAAACAGTTTCCATTTGCTTATATAGGATATTCTCATAGATGGTTTCTTGCCTCAGTTAGTACCTGCTGCACGTCCTCTGAAAACAGGTGCCTAAAAGGTATTAAAACCCTATCATCCTGGAAGTCATATGCAGTTGCTTGGGGTCGGGGTGTATCAAACACTCCTGTTCTTGTGTGATTAAATCCAGTCTGAGGAAACTTGTGGGAAATTACCCATGGCCAATTCCAAAAAAGAAATACTATTGCTTGGACCAGAAGAGAGTCACCACAATAATCTTTTGGGGGATTTTTTCTGAATCTTCAGAAGTACACTGGATATCAGTGGAAATGGTGGAAAAGCATACAGAGACAATCCTGTCCAAGGGGGGGGGGGGGAGGCATCTGTCCTCCAGGCCTTCTATTATGGAGTCCTGGAATAGCATTTTGCCAGATAGAAGGCAAAAGGGTTTACCTGAGGAATTACCCACAGATGGATCAAATCATAAGTTCATAGGATACTAGGCTATTGGCCCGGAAGCCATTATAAACCTAGCCAAGAATTTCGCCCGTGTTCCCTCAAAGTCAGCACCTGTTTCCCCTGTCCAGCAGGGACACAGGTGGGATTCCAGGGGTGTATTTCTGTTTCTCGTCCAGTTGTCCAGGTTCCTCTTAAAGAGGGCTAGAGAGGTACTCTGCTTGACAGAGAGGGAGTCTATTCCACAGATGGGGGAGTCTTTAATGTCACAGACCAGATTAAGGCCTTCCGTGAGAGTTGCGCGAGTGTAGTTTGACTTACGGAAATGCAGCAACTCCACTAAAGCTGGGTCTGAGATGGCCTTGTTTGCCAGACAGGTCACTTCTGAGCAGTCTGCATCAGACTGACTAGAGGGACAGGGCTTTTAGCCTATCTGTATAGGATAGATGTTTGAGATCTTGGATTTTCCAGGTCAGGAACCTCTGTGGTCTCTCCAGCTGCTGCATGTGCTTGGCAACATGCATGCCGAAGTGGGCATTGCATTTGATAAAGGGTCTGATAAGGGAAGAGTACAGAGATGTTATGATCTCCTTGTTCCAGGATAAAATATCCTTATTTATGTGGGCCATGTAGAAAGCCTTCCATACAATGGAGGCAACGTAGTGGTCAAAAGTCAGCTTGCTATCAACCTGGGTGCCCAAGTCCCTCATGACTGATTGCATGCTTAGCACATTATTAATGTTTTAATTAGTGGGGATGCAATTTTCCTCAAAGGGGATAATGATGCATTTCTTGGCATTTGGTTTGAGGCCATGCTTCTGGCACCAGTTATTAGTCTGGGTAGGGCCCACTTGCAGGATGGCCACATCACTAGGGGAATTTATGAGAGTAACCAGCTTGCAGTCATCTGCAAACTTTGTCAGCCACAGACCTCTGGTTTTGGCTTGCACCTCAGAAAAGTATATCCCAAACAGCAGAGGTCCCAAAACCGATCCTTGGGGTACACTGCTCATTACGGGTCTAATACTAGAAGTGGCTTCCCCTATTTTGACTGAGTGGGTTCTATCAGTGAGCCAGTTAGCTACCCATCTGGTAACATATGGGCTGATGCCTAGTTGGGAGAGTTTGTGCCTGAGTGGGGAATAGTGCTGAAGATTTTGGCTAAGTCAGGGTAGGTGGTGTGCACCCATCTTCCCCTCGTCCATGGCTTTGGTGAATGTTTCAAAGAAGTCAAAGTTTAACAGGCATCATCTCCTTTTGAGAAAACCAAACTATGTGGGGTCAAGCATTTGGAGGTTGCCAAAGTCCTTGTTTAGAAGGTCCATGATAATACGTTCCATGGCCTTGCAGATCAGGCTAGTTAGGCTGATGGGCCTATAATTGCCTGGGCTAATGATTGCTCCATCTTTGTGAAGAGCGATGACAGTGGCTGCCCTCCATTCATCTATGGAAGAGAGGTCAGGGATGGTAAAGTGGGTAGTATCTGAGAAGAGTACCTATAGGTGGGAGTAGGGCTGGATAAAATCAATGCAGTAGCTGCAGGTGAGGGCCTCACTTACACAGGAGTGCTGGTAAGGGAAAAAAATACAACTGAGATACTTCACAAAGGGTTAAACAGTTCAGCGGCGGTGAGTGATGGGCAAACAAGCACACACCCATGCAAACGCTGTGTTTAAATACCACAAAAACAAAAGTAAAATAGAAACACTGGATTGACCAATCAACCCTTGTCCCTGAGCTCTTAGCTCAACACCCTATGCCAGACCAGTTCCAACCAGTTCACTTACTCCCACTAAGTGCAGGCAAGCAGTGGTCAACACAAGATGGCATAGCAGGAAACAGGAATCACAAACAGATCTGGATATAGCAAAACCTGTAACTAGACTATGCTAAAGAAATTTAAACTCTGTTTAGGTCGATTTAACACAGGTGAACAGATGCACACAAACAGGAGCAAACAAGAGCAAACTGATTTAAACAAATTAATCAATAAAAAAGCTCAAAATTGAGCTCTGTTGCAGCAGTCTTCAGACAATTTCTAACTGCACACTCTTGCCACTAGGGTGCAGGAGAACCCTCCCCAAAAATGATGGCCTGGATTAGTGCTCAAGTTATACAACCAGAGATAGATTCAGTAGGTCTGAATCTAATCTATGCTACAGCAAACAAGGCACACCAATTTCAGAAATAAACCATTCAAATAAGCAGGCACAAAAAGCCTTCAACCAGCAATTCCTAGTTTAGAAAGGCAGAATCGACCCTCTCCTCCCATTGGTCTTTGCACACAGTGCAGGCTGGAGAAGTTGTTTGACCGCAACTGAGCTACAAAATATAAGTATCTTTTGATTATTTTTACAGATTACTGTTTTTATAATTTAATATATATAAAGCACTTTGTCTATTCAGAATCTTCACAAATCCTTATCTGTTTAAAAACTTTCATTTGAATCTGTAGTGCTTGCTGTCTTAGACTATTGTATAAACTGAAACATTTACTCTGTGTAATTATCTCTTGGCTAGTGGGGGCTGGTTCTTTTGTGTTCTTGTAAAAAAAAAAAAAGTTGTTGTTCTGGTCTTGCCCTAACTTTGGCAGGTTCTCTGTCTTTGCACACAGTGCAGGCTGGAGAAGTTGTTTGACCGCAACTGAGCTACAAAATATAAGTATCTTTTGATTATTTTTACAGATTACTGTTTTTATAATTTAATATATATAAAGCACTTTGTCTATTCAGAATCTTCACAAATCCTTATCTGTTTAAAAACTTTCATTTGAATCTGTAGTGCTTGCTGTCTTAGGCTATTTTGTCCCACCCTCCCTCCCTGGTGGTGTGTTGCTCTTATACTTGGCGGCTTTGCAGTTGCCCGCCCCTGCTGTGACACACCTCCCAGTCTAGTGTCATTAGCTCATTCTTCTTAATACAGAGAGAACATTTGATAAGGCCTTCTGTTCCTCCTTTTTCCCTTTTCAAAAAGTAAAACAAAACTTTTTTTTCTTTTTCGCCTGAACCTTCTTGTGTTCTGACTGTCCTTCTCAAACATATTGGAAATATACAGTATATTTCAGAGCATTTGTTATAACTGTATTTGCTATAACTGATTTAAGTATTCTTTTCTGGCTTTTTGAATATTTACTGCTTAGCGACTGCATCTTAGCCTGTTTATACAGCTCTGCATTCTATTTAAACTGTTTTTGTGTTAACTGTTTTGCACTCTTAAAAAGTTATTTGTTGCTTAATTTTACCTGTAGGCTAACACACTCAAGTGTGCTAGCCGCTTAAAAGCATTTATAGCATTTACTGTCTGTTTTTTTTCCTTGTCTCTGTAAAAAAAAAAAAAACAAAACAAAAAAAAAAAAAAAAAAATCTCTTGTTTTCCCGCCTTACTGAACTAGAGTAGTCCAGTTTCAGAGTTGCTGATCCCTGGGCTTTGTTTTTAGTTCCTGTTACTGATCCACTGCCTTATTAGGAAGGAGGGAAGTTTCTTTGCTTACCAGTGGGAGTGGGAAGCACTGAGCAGCCTTTTTGTCCGAATTGGTGAAGTTTCAGCCAGAAACTAGTAGTCTATTGGTCGTTTTGGGCCAATTCCTAGCTTCTTTCACCCCCCTGCTATAAAACACGCTAAACACGCGTTTTCCAGCTTGTACCAACTCAGCACAGATCCTCGTGGTGGCCTGCAGAGTGATCCAAGCAGCAGAGAGCTAAAAGAGTGACTTTCTACCAGATATAAGTATTTTTTGTAGCTTTCCCACTGTTATTAAGCTAGCGACTGCATTTTGCCTGTTTTACTGCTACTTTAAGTGATTTCTGCATTTTACACTGTTTATTGCACTTTAAGTTACTAATTGTTGCAAATTGTTTCTGTAGGCTACACACTAAAGTGCGCTAGCCGATTTACAGCATTACTGTCTGTTTTACCTTATCTCTGTAATAAAACAAAAAAATCTCTTGTTTTCCCGCCTTACTGAACTAGAGTAGTCCAGTTTCAGAGTTGCTGATCCCTGGGCTTTGTTTTAGTTCCTGTTACTGATCCATTGCCTTATTAGGAAGGAGGGAAGTTTCTTTGCTTACCAGTGGGAGTGGGAAGCACTGAGCGGCCTTTTGTCCGATTTGGTGAAGTTTCAGCCAGAAACTAGTAGTCCATTGGTTGTTTTGGGCCAATTCCTAGCTCCCTTCAGCCCCTGCTATAAAACACGCTAAACTGTACTGCTGATCTAACCAGCATATCCTATAACTGAAAAGTTCATCTCTACTTGATTCCCAAGTAGACTATTCTCTATCTGTAAAGCCTAGCACTTACTCCTACAGTACTTGCACCTTGATAAAGCACTCTTATTATAGATAGTACCCCACCAGCCTAAAACCCACTTCCCCGGAGTCCTTTGAAAGTCTCTTTATCTACTACTTCTAGTATGTCGAGGGATCAGTTGCTAGTGTCCTCTCCAGCTCAACTGGTGAACCTGGGAATATTGAGGCAATGTTACAATTGCCTCATGTACACAGACAATCCTCTCCTTCTCCCACAAAACACAAATACATGCGAGAGATGCAACTATACGGCCAAACTGGAGGCTGAGCTCTCTCAACATAGGACTAGCAAGACCAGACAGGAGGAGAAGGTAACCACACACAATACATACCCAGTCACACATGGTACCATCACAACTTCAAATCATACACATACTCACACAAAGACATACTCGGAGGCTCTGATCAAAATTTACCAAAACAGCAGAGGCCACCAAAGCAGACACCCAAACAACTACCACCTCACGACCCAACACATGCAACACATAGACCACACAGTCAGAGTGTCAAACAGTCACAGCCCTTAAGGCCAAACAAAATGCCAGACACACTTGTCATTGGTGATTCCATAGTCAGACACACTGGCGTCCGCTCACCAGACTGAGTAAGGAGAAGGTCACAGTAAGCTGCCTGTCGGGCGCTAGAATCCGCCACATAACGCAAGCACTCAGGTCTCTCAACAGCAGGTACAAGTACGACTCAGTCATTGTCCACGCTGGTGTCAACGACCTGAGACGTACCTCCTTGGACTACATGAAAGGGACATCGAGGAGCTCTGATTATGTAGCCCAGGCAGGTATGACCCTGACCTTGAGCAGTATCCTACCTTCACCTAGAATGATGCCACAATACAGTGATAAGATGATCAGCTTTAATAATTGGCTTAAATTCTGGTGTCATTCAAAGGGGTCCAATGTCTGTCTGCCTGGGATGACATGCTGGACAAGCCACGCTGCTTCAAGGGCGGCTTGCACCTGTCACCCTGGGCTTCGGATATTGGCAAAGGCTCTTGCCACCCCATAGTGCCTTTTAGGCAAGGCTCAAATTCTAAACCTACCACCCTAGAACACCAAAAGGAAAAAACTAAGGGTAATGCTGCTCAATGCCAGAAGTCTCAATCTCAAGATGCACGCACTCAAGGCCCTTCTCAATATGGAGAACATCGATGTCTGTGCTGACAGAAACCTGGTTCAAGGCTCCTGAGAGCACCCCAGCACTAACAGGTTTCACCTCATATCATGCGTTTCGGCCCCAAAATCCGGACAACACCAAGAAAGGAGGGTGTCCATATTCATAAAGGACACCCACACCTCAAGGTTGGTGGCAACGCACGATGCATCGGAGACCATCCAGGTGCAATTAACCATAGGCAAGACTGCTCTGCAATTTGTAGCATGTTACAGGCCACCCTCTCAAACTCAGGAACCTCACATGACCTTCCTGAAAACATTGGAGGGATAAATGTATCTCCAAACACCATCATACTAGGTGACTTCAACTACCCTAATATAGACTGGGAACACTACTCAAGCCCGAACACTCTAACCCAAAGATTCCTGGAGTTCATAAACTCAAATGCCATGGAACAACTAGTCACCATCCCCACAAGAGGAGAAAACATACTTGATCTCATCATCACGAACATGGGATCAAAATGTTCAACACTGGAAGTATACCCCTCACTGGTGAGATCAGATCATAAACTAGGAAAAAGTACATGTCCAGACCCTGGCATAAAAAATACAGAAAAAAAGGGTATGGCGAGAGGGATTGGGTACTGCAGCACTGATCATTCAAACAATCAGTGTTAATGTTAAGTTTACTTACACAACTATACTATGCTCTTCATATTGATCACTGCTGCAGTAGCCTGAGCTATATGGGTAGATTACCATAGCTTAGAATAAATGGGCCTTGGAAGGGGAAGGGTCTAGGTGCCCCTAGAACATGATCCTATCAAAGCCTGACCTGGAAAAGGAAGCTAGCTTGTAGTGTTTTGTATAATTATGCACAGAGGACCTACATGTTGCTTCTGGAATAACTTGAGTGCATCCCTTTCCAAAAATCAATACATTATGCAAATGCCCTGGTAGACTGTGCCTGGACCCTGCTTTTGAGTAGTTGGCTGTGGTGGGAATAACAAAAGGTTTTAGCCTGAGGCAGCCATTTGGAAATAAATTGATCACAAGTTCTGAAAGACTTTGCTCTGTCAAGATAGTATCTGAGTGGTCTCTCCCTCATTTTTGTGTTCAGGAAAGAACATATAGAGATGGACAGATTGGTTTAAAGTAAACTCAGATACCACTTTAGGCATAAAAGGAGGATTAGTTCTCAAAGAAACCCTGTCTCTGTGAAAAAAACAGAAGAGGTTGACTCACCATAAGAGCAACTGAGATAGCTGTCCTGCAGAAGTCAGATCAATCAGTAAAACTGTTTTTCATGTTAAAAACCTTAAGTCAGCAAAATTAGCTGGTTCAAACGGAGCAAGGGTTAGCTTCTCTAACATAAAATTAAGATCCCAAGGAGGGGTTACCAGTTTTCTTGCAGGCCTCTTATGTATCACCCCATTTCAAAACCATTTTCACATGAAAATGCATTGAAAGAGGGGAATCCATGGGCAGACATGTTGAAACTGCTGAAAAGTGAACCTTGATAGAGTAAGAAAAGCCATAGGAATGTAATTTTCATAAATGGTGTAAAGCTAGTGAAGCAGTTTCCATTTGCTTATATAGGATATTCTCATAGATGGTTTCTTGCCTCATTTAGTATCTGCTGCACGTCCTCTGAAAACAGGTGCCTAAAAGGTATTAAAACCCTATCATCCTGGGAGTCATATGCAGTTGCTTGGGGTCGGGGTGTATCAAACACTCCTGTTCTTGTGTGATTAAATCCAGTCTGAGGAAACTTGTGGGAAATTACCCATGGCCAATTCCAAAAAAGAACTACTATTGCTTGGACCAGAAGAGAGTCACCACAATAATCTTTTGGGGGATTCTTTCTGAATCTTCAGAAGTACACTGGATATCAGTGGAAATGGTGGAAAAGCATACAGAGACAACTCTGTCCAAGGGGGGAAGGCATCTGTCCTCCAGGCCTTCTATTATGGAGTCCTAGAATAGAATTTTGCCAGACAGAAGGCAAAAGGGTTTACCTGAGGAATTACCCACAGATGGATCAAATCATAGGTTCATAGGATACTACGCTATTGGCCCGGAAGCCATTATAAACCTAGCCAAGAATTTTGCCCATGTTCCCTCAAAGTCAGCACCTGTTTCCCCTGTCCAGCAGGGACACAGGTGGGATCCCAGGGGTGTATTTCTGTTTCCCATCCAGTTGTCCAGGTTCCTCTTAAAGAGGGCTAGAGAGGTACTCTGCTTGACAGAGAGGGAGTCTATTCCACAGATGGGGGTCTTTAATGTCACAGACCAGGTTAAGGCCTTCCGTGAGAGTTGCGCGAGTGTAGTTTGACTTACGGAAATGCAGCAACTCCACCAAAGCTGGGTCTGAGATGGCCTTGTTTTCCAGACAGGTCACTTCTGAGCAGTCTGCATCAGACTGAGTAGAGGGACAGGGCTTTTAGCCTATCTGTATAGGATAGATGTTTGAGATCTTGGATTTTCCAGGTCAGGAACCTCTGTGGTCTCTCCAGCTGCTGCATGCGCTTGGCAACATGCATGCCGAAGTGGGCATTGCATTTGATAAAGGGTCTGATAAGGGAAGAGTACAGAGATGTTATGATCTCCTTGTTCCAGGATAAAATATCCTTATTTATGTGGGCCATGTAGAAAGCCTTCCATACAATGGAGGCAATGTAGTGGTCAAAAGTCAGCTTGCTATCAACCTGGGTGCCCAAGTCCCTCATGACTGATTGCATGGTTAGCACATTATTAATGTTTTAATTAGTGGGGATGCCATTTTCCTCAAAGGGGTTAATGATGCATTTCTTGGCATTTGGTTTGAGGCCATGCTTCTGGCACCAGTTATTAGTCTGGGTAGGACCCTCTTGCAGGATGGCCACATCACTAGGGGAATTTATGAGAGTAACCATCTTGCAGTCATCTGCAAACCTTGTCAGCCACAGACCTCTGGTTTTGGCTTGCACCTCAGAAAAGTATATCCCAAACAGCAGAGGTCCCAAAACCGATCCTTGGGGTACACTGCTCATTACGGGTCTAATACTAGAAGTGGCTTCCCCTATTTTGACTGAGTGGGTTCTATCAGTGAGCCAGTTAGCTACCCATCTGGTAACATATGGGCTGATGCCTAGTTGGGAGAGTTTGTGCCTGAGTGGGGAATAGTGTTGAAGACCTTGGCTACGTCAGGGTAGGTGGTGTGCATCCATCTTCCCCTCGTCCATGGCTTTGGTGAATGTTTTGAAGAAGTCAAAGTTTAACAGGCATTATCTCCTTTTGAGAAAACCAAACTATGTGGGGTCAAGCATTTGGAGGTTGCCAAAGTCCTTGTTTAGAAGGTCCATGATAATGCGTTCCATGGCCTTGCAGATCAGGCTAGTTAGGCTGATGGGCCTATAATTGCCTGGGCCAATGATTGCTCCATCTTTGTGAAGAGAGATGACAGTGGCTGCCCTCCATTCATCTGTGGAAGAGAGGTCAGGGATAGTAAAGTGGGTAGTATCTGAGAAGAGTACCTATAGGTGGGAGTAGGGCTGGATAAAATCAATGCAGTAGCTGCAGGTGAGGGCCTCACTTACACAGGAGTGCTGGTAAGGGAAAAAATGCAACTGAGATACTTCACAAAGGGTTAAAACAGGTCAGCGGCAGCAAGTGATGGGCAAACAAGCACAAACCCATGCAAATACTCTGTTTAAATACCACAAAAACGAAAGTAAAGTAGAAATACTGGGATTGACCAATCAACCCTTGTCCCTGAGCTCTTAGCTCAACACCCTATGCCAGACCAGTTCCAACCAGTTCACTTACTCCCACTAAGTGCAGGCATGTAGTGGTCAACACAAGATGGCATAGCAGGAAACAGGAATCACAAACAGATCTGGATACAGCAAAACCTATAACTAGACTATGCTAAAGAAATTGAAACTCTGTTTAGGTCGATTTAACACAGGTGAACAGATGCACACAAACAGGAGCAAACAAGAGCAAACTGATTTAAACAAATTAATCAATAAAAAAGCTCAAAATTGAGCTCTGTTGCAGCAGTCGTCAGACAATTTCTAACTGCACACTCTTGCCACTAGGGTGCAGGGGAACCCTCCCCAAAAATGATGGCCTGGATTAGTGCTCAAGTTATACAACCAGAGATAGATTCAGTAGGTCTGAATCTAATCTATGCTACAGCAAACAAGGCACACCGATATCAGAAAGAAACCATTCAAATAAGAAGGCACAAAAAAGCCTTCAACCAGCAATTCCTAGTTTAGAAAGGCAGAATCTACCCTCTCCTCCCACAAGAGTGTAGACCACAAACCTTCTTAATGTAAAACTGGCCTGAAGCCCAAGTGCTTAAACCAAAGGCTTAGAATAATAGCTGCAGTTTAATCAGGCTAACAGTAATAAATGCAGCAGAATAAATGCAATTGAGTACTTTAAGAACATGCAGCAAAAGCAAAATAAAGTAATAAAGCAGGAAGAAACAAACACAGTAAAAGCAGATGAATAAAGTGCATTCTTTTTTAGGTCAAGTGGCAAGGGATGAAACAAGATAATTCAAGCTTGACAAACTAAGGGGTGGGCCTTCCCAAATTTTTTATCTCTACTCAGTAGAATGAGCTGAGGAGATGGGACTGGGAGGAGTGTCCAAAATGAGATTTATAGCAGGGGCAGGCAACTCAAAATCCACAAAATTTAAGAATACAAGGACTGGTGAGTGGGAGGGGAATGAATGCAGTCAGAGATGAGCTATATTCAGAACAATGCAGACCGCACAAACACTTCAGCTAAATACAGATATTTCTAAATAAAAGAGCAATGCTGTTTCTCAGCACCCCCCCCCCCCCCGACACTAACTGATGCTAGTCACAGTTTGCAAAGGAATTCTTTGGTAACTTTTTTTTAACTGACCCTAGCCAAGAATTCTCAAAACTCCAACAGAACAGAAAACTTAAAAGAAAGCAAATGTAATACTAGAATAAGATACAAAATAGAAGTGATCAAACCTTAAACATCTTCAAATCAAAATTAAATGCAATCAAAGCCTGATATTCAGGGCATTGCAGACCACACAAACACCAGCTAAATACAGATATTTCTAAATAAAAGAGCAATGCTGTTTCTCAGCCCCCCAACTAATTAAATCATGAAAGACCCGCTTGATCCAGTTTCCATTCATGAGGCTGTACCTTTGTTCTGCTCAGTTCGTCTGCCACATGATTTTGGTCTGATAGAATGTAAGATGCCTGGATAATGAGACTATGCTGTAAAGCTGTAGCCCATGCCAACATGGCTGTTCTGCAAAGGGAGTTAATATTTAGTTCTCCCTTGCTTGTTTATATACCACACCACTGTAGTATGGTCTGTTACTACTTGAAGAGGTCCTGGGGACCACACAAGGTTCAGAGATTTGAGAGACCTTATAAGGACCAATATCTCTTACGTTCCTGTGCTTTGACCAGACTTTCTCATCCCAGCGAACTTACACTTTTACTCCTCCTGAAACTGCTCCCAAGCAAAGTCCAAGGCATTTACAGTCTCCAATCTCAGACTGGCTCTCCAGCATAGGATATAACCCACCTGTGTGCATCTTCCTCCACTCTTGTATGTTACCGTATGCTCCTCCCTCTTCCTAAAATACGTACTCACCACAGCCATGTCCATCCTTTTCATAAAATCAACTACCATCTGACCTTCTGAATTCCTCTCCTTAACACCATACCTACCCATCATTTCCTCACTCCCTCTGTTCCCTTCACCAACATGCCCATTATCAGCTCCAATCAGCAGTCTCTCACCCTTGGGTACACTCACCACTTCTTCATCCAACTCCCTCCAAAATTGTTCTTACTCATCTATTGCACACCCAACTTGCGCAGCGTATGCATTAACATTCATCATTACACCATCAATTTCCAGCTTTATAAACATGACTATCAGATGCTCTTTTCACCTCAAAACACTCTTGGCATACTGTTCCTTCAGAATAACCCCTACCCCATTTCTCCTCCCATCCACACCATGCTAAAACAACATGAATCCACCACCGATACATCTGCCTTACTACCCCTTCCATCTGGTCTCTTGCATGCACGATATATCAACCTTCCATCTCTCCATCATATCTGCTAGCTCTCTCCTTATACTAGTCATACTTGTCAACATTCAATGTTCCTATTCACTACCACGCTCCTAACCTTCTTCATCTCTTCTTGCCTTCAGGCATGTCTTCCGCCTCTTCTCCTTCGGCCAACAGTAACCCAATTTCCTCCAGCAGCCTGATGGCTAACAGTACTGGTGGCGGTCGTTGTTAACCAGGGCCTTGACTGATGTGGTATGTAAATCTGTACGGTTGCCACGTGTCTTTTGGCAAAAGTTTTACACTGGATGCCCTTCCTGATGTAACCCCTCCCCATTTATCCAGGCTTGGGAATCGGCATGAAGAAAAACACTGGCTTGTGCATCTCCAGTGGTTGGTGTGACTTTAAACATAAAAGTTTAAATATAAAAAAGTAATGTGGAAATTTTTCCCTAAAGGGAACAACTTCCCAGCAATGCATCAGCATTAGCAGACAGTCGATCCTCAAAATCCCACAAAAGAGCTCTTGGCAGCAGGGAATGCTCTGAAGGGCTTGGTACCCAAACCTGTCTTTTCAGTCAGCTCGCTTGAGCTGACTATTGGTTTGGACCTGTGGAACATGCCCTGAAGCTTTGGACGTTGGTTAGCTCTTATATCCTATGCAAGTATGACAGTGTGTTTCATATATACAAGGTTACTGACAGTTTCTTGTTTTATAACACATGAACAACTTTTCTTGATTACCATAAAAATTATATCCCTATTTTCTTTGCAAATGGCTCTATAAATAGAGCAAATAAAGTGGAAAGAGGACACCCATGTCCGTTTCCTCTGTTTAGAAAATGTGTCAGATTGAAACCCACCAACTTTAATTTTTGCCTCCAATACCTCATATAATCTTCCTAATTAACCTTATTGTATCATAAAATGGAATGCTTCCACAGCACTATTCAAAATAGCAGATTTCTCTGTGGAATGCTTTCTCTGCATCAAGGCACACCAACAATAGAAGAATTTTCTTACATTCTGCTTCCCTCTAGATCATCCTTGTTCTATTGATGTTGTCAATTGTTTGCCTCCCCTCCACAAAAATCAAATTGATCCATATATATATATATATATATATATATATATATATATATATATATATATATCTATATATATATCTATCTATATATATATATATATATATATATATATATATATATATATATATATATATATATATATCAACGCTGGCAAAACCTTTGCAATTCTTTTATAGACGTAAACACTTTGTAATCATGGCTTAAAGTTGAAATGGGCCTATATGAAGTAGGGTCTGATGGGTCTTAGCCTTTTTAGGCATTACAACCACCAATGCATTCTTCCAGGATGTTGGTGCTTCCCCTCCTTTTACTGCTAAACAAAACCTTCCTGATCTATATCACTTTCTTTTCTCCTAGCTTCCAAACATCTACAGGAATACCATCTATTCATGAAGACTTTCATGCAGATTGATTATACATCACAGATTTTATCCTCTCCCCTCCTATTTTAACTGTTAATTGTTGAGCCTCATCTACCTCTAACATCGGCATACTAAAGTCTTGCATAAATATTTCCTTTTGTACCCTTTCTTGATTTCGACATTTCTCTGCCTTATACAAATTTTCATAAAATTTCCAAAAGATCTCTAATACCTCTACAGAAAATCTTATTTTTCTTATTATATTTTCCCAAAGTTTGGCACCAGCTCTTCCTACTTCTTGTTTTCCAAGTTATTGTGTTAAACGTTTTTGTGTTCAGGAGTCAACAAAAAAAACACTTGCTCATCAGCAATCTTTTTAAATTCATACACATTATCCAGATATTTTCTTATTTTCTCTTTAGCAAGCTACAGTTGTGCCTCTTGTTCTGTGAAATTCCCCTTATTCTGCAGTATTAATTTTTGTCAGCCCCGCTAAATAATTCCTATATCTTAATCATCTCTTATTTTCATCTATAAGCTATTTTAAAACTCCACTTTCATTTTTCAAACTCACTAGCTATAACTTCTGAAGAAATGTCCATCTTCCCTAATAAGTCTTGAATAATTTTCACTACACATTCCCTAAATTCCTCTCTTTTTAACAGTTAAGTAAGGAAGCTTCATCACCCCATTTTTACTTCTTTATCATGCATTTTTATCTTGGTTGTTATTGACGCATGATCTGGAATAGTTAATGAGTGTGTGTCAAAGCTTTCAATTAAATGCACATGTTCCTGTGAAATATAATTTGCCTAGTCTAGACCAGTTATTGTACCATGGGTAATATGTAAGCTCTCACTGAGCACCTACTAATGAATTCACGTCTTTTGTGCCAAGTATTTTCATAACTTTCTTCAGAAATCTACCCTCTTTTGTTTTATTTTACCATCTAGGACCCCAGATGCATCATCACTTGTAAATCAAGTTGTAGGACCCTCCTGCAAGTAATATTCCCTACTGAAAGCTAATTATTTCTCCTAAAATTTTCTAAAGCTCCATAACAGAAGTTTTAGGTGGAAAATAAGATGTCAGCATAATCATCCACTCTTGCAAGTAGACTATCACAAATCTACCAGTATCCTTTTTCCCTCTTCTATCACTATTGGAATTCCTTTAGGAATTTATATAATTACGCCCCTTTTCCTTGGTCCCTGATGTTCTACTTAATATTCATCTTGAAATCCTTTCATCAAATTCACATGCTCACTTCTTTCCAAATGTTTCGCCTGTATCATTGCTATTTCCACTCTGCATTTATTAATCTAATTCAATACTCTTACCATTTTGTCAATACCTGTGACGCCATTGATGTACCAAAATAATATGGATACTGCAGCCTTTATAAGTTAGTGTGTTAATCTTTCATATAGTGGTTTCTTGCCATCTCCACTTGAAGCTATGTCACATTTTACATGGCTTTTTATTCTAATGAAAACCCTCAAACTGAAAAAGAAACACTCCCCCATTACCCATTATTTATTTATTTATTTATTTAATTTAACATTTGTTGACCGGGAAAATCAGACTAGGACATAGCTTATTTTCAGTGGAGGCCCAGGGAGAAACGCTCCAAATGCATGTCTTTAGAATGTGGGAGGAAAACTGAGTACTCAGAGGAAACCCATGCGAACGCAGGGAGAAAACACAAACTCCGCCCAGAAGGCACCACACCTGAGAATCAAACAGGACAAGCTCTTGCTGTGAGGCGATAACATTAACCACTGTGTCACCTCTAACTTAAAACACACAAAACCGTATACATCAGCTAATCAAGTGTAAACCTCCTGAGCAGCAACTCTCCTAAATAGACAGCTTTACCCACAGACATTACCTAACCTATAATTGTTATCTGTGCTAAGGTACATGTTACAGTCTGTGCTCCTACTTACACTTATTGCTGTCGGTTCTTATCTTTCCTTCCCTCCCAGATCATGAAAAACAGCTTATGTATGCATTCAGAAACGTCAACTTTTAGCTTTAAGAAAAAAGTGCACTGGCTATCTTTTTAATTACATTACACACCGTTCTAGTAAAAGCAATTGATTATTTAGGTACCAGGAAAACTGTTATTTCTTATTCATTTCCAGCAATTTCAAGTTGTTAAGCTGCTTGTCCTTGTACGTTTCAACTTTATGACTCATTCAACAAACAATGCCCAGATCTCTCAAGATTTATTGCCTCCACCTGTAGTCAGCCTATTTCCATGGAAAGATAAGAACAGAATATACAGCTCTCCTCAGCTGCAGATTTTTCAACTCACACTGATGTTCTCTTATTTTTAAAGCCTATATGTTATAAGATTAAGCCAAAGATAGACACTCACCTATGCAAAAGTAAGGAGAAAACATCTTAACTGTACAAATATTATAATCAGTGCACTATTGCACCCCATCCCCCAGGTCCAACATCCCAAGATTACAGCATATTAACAAACATGCTAATGTCCAACCTTTCTTCACTTTTTACAGTGCAAATGCCTACATTTCTTAAAAACTAAAAAACATGTTAAGTTTAGTATCTTTGTCACATACAACAATCTCTGAAACAGGTTTTCTACAGTTGTTGTGTCTTTCGGCTTTTTCCCGGTTAGGGGTCGCCACAGCGGAACTCCGGTCCGTTAATGATTGGTAGTTGATTTTTACATGCCGAGTTACCAGCCCTGATGCACAACCTTCAACGAAGGTACGCCCATTCATGCATGTCTCCCCGCAGAAGATGCTCTAGCTGAGAATCGAACCGGAAAACAGGTTTTCTATAAAACATGCAATTTATATCATGAAATATTTTATACAAATATTATGAACAAAAATTATTTTACTTGGTTACTCTTCCCCTTCCCTTTTCCTTCTAGTGTCCCTACAATCATTAATCATGTGATTTGGGGTATATGCCTTCCAATCCCCCACAAGTTTAACTAAGTTATCAAAAGTCCAGTCTTTCCCAGCCACTTTTCCTTATAAAGCCATTCTTCACAAATGTGGCTGATGCTTTACACTTTCACATTTATTCACTAATTTTAGTGTTGCTGGTCTTCTTCCTGTTCATTTCCATCTTCCAACCCCAGACTGTGGTTCAAGGACAAGGTACTCCCAAATTCTTCTAGTAGATTCCCGTGCTTTTTCTGTCTCAGGCATTTTCTACTGGAACACTGGAAAATGTTTCACTGATAAAGCCTCTATGAGCTTTATTGTCAGAAGAATGAGAAACAGAATTCTTCTTTTTGATGGCTTACTTTTTGTTGGACAAACTTCTGTGCTTCTTTCTTTTACTGTTCTGCATAACACGTGATTTGATCCTCCAGGAAAAAAAATTCCGAAGACAGCTGGATACAGCAGCTTGAATCTCACACCTGCTCCTCAACATTCCCTACTGCAGGGATAAATTTGCATGGTTTTCTACGTAGTGCATCATAAGTAATAATTTTCCACACTCTACTGTCTTCCACTTTTAGTACTTTATCCTTCTATCACAGTTTTGTCAGAATCAACTGTTTCTGCTTTTATGATTCCTTTACAAATACAGGTGTTGGCTGTTTTCTCATGGCCAGGTTTTGGAGCATACAATATGCCCTTTTAATTAAAAATCCTGCTGGCACTGGTACTTACTAGGCAGTAATCAAAATTTACTAACTGGAAGAATTACTATCCCTTCTCTCTTTCTTTTTTTTTTGCACTGGGACAACTGAAGTTAGGCTACTGACCAGTGTGCAGCTATGTTGGAATTCCCTTCCATCTGTGCCTTCTCTACTATTCCCCACCAAAAATGTCTCTTCCATTTTTGTCTCATATAAACTCAACATTACCTGCACTGGAGGGATATGACGCATACATTCCTTGCTTATTCCCTTTTCCACCTGTGTATCAGCACAAAACTTCCCATTGAAAAGCAAAACTCTCAATCCTACACAATTACATTATAACCATCTCCTGTTAATGGTTATGAATCAGCTTTCTCCTCCACCATGATCTTCTTCGCACACTATCCAATGGGATGCACACACTTGTAAGCTGTATGAGCTTCAAGTAAAGAAGTTCTCTGATGCCCTGGCCAAATTTCCCTTAGTAGTATAAACACCACTTTGGGTTCCACGTGAAGAGAGGCTTTTAGCCTAGTCGGACTAACCTGGTCAACAATGGATGTAAAAACCTTAGCACAAAAATAAATAGGACATGCTGGAGGGACAGATTAATTTCCCAGAGGCTCCCCTCACTCTGGAATAGAATCCCAATTCATGTTAGACATAGCCCCTCGCTGACCTTCAAGTGAAATCTGGACGCGTGGATGGGAAATTGCAAATTCACCCTTGGGATCTCTTCTGTGTCCCTTCTAGACAGAGACACAGTAAACTAATCTTAAAAGGGTACCTTCTGTGACCTACTTTCCAGAGGCACAGTAGGCTAATCTAATAGGGAGGCGGAAGCCAAATACACTCTGGCTAGGCTTATAAATGCCCTAGGGCAGATAGCCTAGTATCTACCTATGAACCTAAATAAATGATATACACTTTGTGTGGTGTCTTTTCTTAAGTAAATGTCTCAGACAAAATTGGTATTTTCCATCATGTAAGTTTTTCAGTTGGAATTATTACTCTGTGGAAGTCTTTGTATTAGAGATGGAAAACAAGGTAAATGTTTATATTACAATTGCTTTACTTAGGAGGATCAAAACTCCACCTAAATGACCTTATAACACCCAGTTTCATTGCGTAGCATGGTGACCTCACCCTTTATATGATTCCATTTCGGGCTTTAGCATACCCACCCTCCACTGGATCCACCAAATGTCAATGCTATGATCTGCTCCTTTGCCCCTACATGTTCAGACAGAGCAGGAAAATTATGGTTTTGTACACAATTCATGCGCATGAGAATACTTTATTCAGTACTTGTGTATTATAGCAACCACATTTTCGCAGTTGCAAAAATCGCTTTGTTGACTACAAAGGACCGCATAGAATACTGTAAGGTGTTATCCCACCTCCTTACTGGTGGCTAAGAAGTGGGGATTACCTTCAGGAACACAAAATCTTGATAAAGGCATCTTCCCCTTTTTGCATGCATTACAGACACATGCCTGAAGTGACACAGATTCTGTACGAGTGATGAATGCGATATTTGGACCGTGAGGAATGAATCCTTCAGTGAAGGAAAACACAAAGAGGAAATATGGTTTGGGTGAACTACTACTTTGTAGAAATGTGTACATATACTTGAAAACTGCCAGTGCAATGTATAAGCTGCCCTAAGTAATTCTTTTAAAAAGTGAGCATGGATGAGGTTGACAGATGATTGTGGTTTTGTTTTTCAAGGAATAAGTTGGCAGTACTGATTTTGTTTGTGTGATGCTGGCATGTTCAGACAAAACCAGGTAGTACTTAAGTGATTATTCATTTCAGTAGTGTTGTAGCAATGTTAATTGCTCTTTGTATGTGTTTGTCTTTCTATGTGGTGCGCATTTCTCAGCAAGTGCAGTTAGCACTGCTTCAAAACAGTCTTTTTTTCTAGGAAAGCTGAGTGTCACGCTACAGGTTTCTTAAACTAAGCAACATACTGTCTTGTACTAGTCACACTAGAATAATGACACAGCTGTGATGGGCAAAGTTCTTTATAACAGTTATTTGACTGCCTTTGCTCTCAGGAAAAAAGGAACGTTCAGCAGGCGGAGTTGGAATATCAGACATGCTGGCAGTACAGTACTTAAACCAACAGCATGTTTTTACATTTTAGTGATGACAGTTCAGAAAACAGCCTGGACTGTTAAAGAAAACACACCATGCAACATTTTAAAAACATTAAGGAATATATTTCAGGCTCGGGAAGCAACCACTATTGCCGTGAAAAATGTGGTTGCGATAATACGCAAGTACCCTTTATTCATGTAATACAAGTCATCAATCCACAAAAATAAGAACAAACACAAAACTAAGATGTTCGAGTCAGAGGATAGAGAGCAATTTCCTTATGTGGAATGGAAAGATATGCATCTGTATGAGTAAGCACCTTTAAGAGTAGTCTTGATCTGTTTTAATATCTACTTAAGCTAATAAATAGTAAACTCACTCACTCAATCCATTGGTCATTCATGTACACAAAATACTTCCAAATGCTCTTACATCAAAGTGCGTGTCAGAGGGATGTCTTACTGCTTTTACAGTTATTCCTTTTGTAACTACTAAAACAACAAATGCACTCAGCCCTGCTATAGTCAAATTATAGGTTAACTAATAAACTGTATAAATTACCAGTGGACTAAATTATGCCTTTCTCAAAGCAGGCATTCCTTATGTTGATCGAAGGGCATTATTTAATACAAATGCTGGGGAACAATGTCTTTCCAATTTCACAAGGTGTTCCTATGTGCAACTCAAATCTGCTCTAAACTCAATCCTATCAAAAGACAAAAGTGAATCTGTAACTGATATTTTCATACTGAATACAGCAGTGACCGTTTAGAATCTTATTTTAATCAGAGGGCTGCCACCTAGGCTGAAAAATCGGAATGTTTGTTGGACAAGGAGTGTTGATGTGCTTGAATTCTCATGTCTACATAAAGGCTACTGTCTTCAAAGTCAGAAGAAAGCAATGCATTGTAAACTACTGCACCACCACAGATGTACTGCAGCCACAAACTTGACCATGCTATGCTGAATGGTTCGTCTGTCCCTTGTTTATTCTTTACTGCTGCATATTTAAAGCTCTGTGCTAAAGGTATGTAACTGGGGTTTTACAAAGTGCAACAGCTACTCAGTATAGCAAGATATAAAATACCACTATGAGAACTTGTGCAGAGCTGCACAGATAACCAGATGTTCAAAAAAAACAACTGTTTCAACTTTCCAAGAGTACACACAGTTATGGAACTACTAATACTGCATAAAAGCTATTTAAATCTTTAAAACTGGTCAGACAGGATGCCTTAGAAATGAGATCTGGGTGACCAGTTGGATGACAGCATTGCTAAAGTTCAAGTAGAACTGGATCAAAATCACCAGATTTCAAATCACTCAAGCAGGTTGTTTTATAAAAATTCTTTCCAGCACTAAACTAAAGAAAACAAAACATGGGATGCAGCACTAATATATACAGCATTAAAGACGCACACTATACAAGAACATGGACAAGTCAACAGTAAATGTTTCAGTACTATAAAAGAAACATGAAGCCATCTTCAGGAAGGACAGCTGGGAGGAAAAGATTACGAGTCAGATGGACAGCTCTATCCCTACACAAAAGGAAGTTCAGGAATTTGGCAAGGAGATTTTACTTGGAAAAGGCTGGGAATCTGTTGTAGACACTTGTATGCTAGGCACTCACACTAGGTGAGTACAAGATACACTGCTGTTATATATATATATATATATATATATATATATTAGAGAGAGAACTCCAGAAGAAAAATGTTTTACCATAAAAATATTATGTAGACTACTCCCGAACAACCTTATGAGTTCCTGGGAAGGGGTCCTTCTTGAGTAGGTCACATGAAACATAACCACAGCACCCAATAAAAGGGATGATTTACTGACTGGAAACTGGAACAAAACCATCACAAAGGACAATTTAGCAGCTAGAATGCCACATACTTTACAAAAGGATTACTATGTTTAAACAATTTTCCCAACATGGAACACCTCAAAGCCCTGCCCTATACTTTGCCCCTTACTGCCCCGTCAAGAGGTGCTCTGTGTCCAGCATATAAGGCATTCTCTAACTCAATGCTGATAGACTTATTACACATCAGAAAGTCAATTGACATCAGAAACACTCATTCCAGGGATCTAAACATGTTCTGCAACATCAACGGAATAGTTTGGAGCTATATCATGCAGAGGATACAATTGCTCTGGAACAGACTCTCCATTCAAGTAAAACCAAGCTCAGTCTTGTCCAATTTCATGCATAACCTGGATCTATGGATGGGCAATTCGGAATTTACCCCAGGGCTTCACCTGTACAACTAGTGGACAGAGGCAGCCCCTAAATGATTTAACCTTCTCCAGCTCTTAACCCTCTGCCATTCTTCCCCTTTCTAGATATATTTTAAGCTCATTGCAAAGCCCCTATGTCTCTCTCCTTCTGTACTCCTTCCCCCTACAGTTTCACTCATATCTCCCTCTTCTTCCATCTCTCTTAGACTATACAATCTCCACTTAAAGTTGTTTACCCCATCTAATGCATACATACCTCAAAAATTAAGTGTCATTTATTGTTTTATTAGCAGCTGCTTAATCATGCTTTAGGTCCAACCCACTCCGTTTACCCATGGTACACTCGGGCTTGATCCTCTCCCCTACCCTACCACCACTCCCAACCACCCACCTTAAATTTATATCCCCTAGCTACACCTCCTTCCAGCTAACCAATAAAAGTCTCCCACTTCCTGGTCTCTTCTACTTCCACTCAACACCTTCCCCACCAATCAACATGGCTCCCTCCATTTCACACATTTTTTTTTATCCCACACTATACTACTACTAGCGCAATACTATTCCCATCAATCAACCCCAGATTAATATTCAACAAACCCACTTCTGCAACTAGCTTCCTATACACCCCCATCTGATAGCTACTCAAATAAATTCCAGTCTCTTTATATAACTCCACTACTCTGCTCTAAAATACGCATCTTCCCCACAAACTGCTATATTCACATTCAGGCTATACATAACTCCCTTTTATTGCACTTTATTAGCTCCAAACTACTCACCTTCACTCATCAACTTTCATTTAGTTTCTTGACATTAGTCCAATGTGGTAACATCCATCCCAACCCCGATCCTTCTACCATCAATATCCCTATCGAGACAAACCCCCAGAAAATGCTTAAAATCGCTATGAATAACTACCTAAACCTTCAAAGTATCGGCAATAAAACCTCCAACCTGCATGCCTGGTTAGCTCACAATAAAACAGACATCCAAGTTACTACCAAGACATGGTTAAAGCCTAATATAAAAGACTCAGAATTTCTCTCTCCCAACCACAGTGTAATAAGGGTTGATAGAATAGACAAGAAAGGAGGTGGTGTTTCCATCTTATCTCCCAATACTCTTAACATACTCCCATTTACTGGTCACATACCACAATTCCTAAATGATGAAATCTTGGTCTCTTTCCTAAAAATGAACAACTCTAAAATCTCTGTATCATAGTCCTATACATTCCCCGGGTAATAACATACCTGTTCTAGAACAGATGATCATCCTGGCCCTCCCACACCATAAAAAATTAAACTATAATCCTAGCTGATGTGAACATTAATTGTAGTATTTCTTCAAAAACCTCCATCCACCAATATTAACTTGTTTCACTATACCAAAGTAAATCACCACCCCCACTTGATATAATAATAATAAAACCAATAATGGAACCATGTTACACTGGATCCTAGTTTCAGAACCAACAAAAAAACTCATCAGTTGGTATCCTCCACAACTCTATAAGTGATCACCTTCCTGCCTATGTTACCCAAACCTATCCCCCTTTGACAAAAAAAAAAAAAAAAATCACAGCAAACATGTCAAGAACCTATCCAAATTCAACCACCACACATTCAACAATATCCTAAAAAGCATAAACTGGAATAACCTAAAAACTCTCTCCCTAGACAACACCCTGCACTGCTTTAACATTACCTTTCTAAAATTAAGACAGCCTCGCACCCACCCAAACTAAAAGAATAAGAACTAACCATGCTCTTGGTTAACTAAATCTACTAAGGAAAATAACTAGGGGCAAAACCTGGAAGCTATGGCATAAACTCAAGAACAACTCAGATTTAAAGTACATGCAACTTCATAACCAGATTTAAAAAAAAAAACTCTTATCCCAAGACAAGAAATAATACTACATGAACCTTCAAAAAAAAAACACAACTGAAAGCTATTCTGGTCCTCCATTAGTACTCTCCTAAACCCTGGCACAAAAAGTAATCCTTGCCCCCATCCAGACAAATCACAATAAATAGCATGGATCTTCACCTCCTACTTCATGGACACTATAGCTGACATCACAGCCTCATTCTCTCATCCTCTCACTACAACTAACTTCCCAATACACCTCTCTCTCAGCATACACAGCCCCAGCCTCCTCTCTCTACCACAAATTTAGCTACCAGAATTCAAACTGTCTACTGTCCCTAAAACAACCAATAAAAAACTTCTTCTGAAACTAAAGCCCAGCTCAAACACAGCAGACTGTATACCCACAGAATACCTAAAAAAATCTCTGCAGATGCTATTAGTTACCCCATTAGCATTCTCATAAATAACCACATCCAAGAATCCTATGTCCCTACACTCTGGGAAAAAAAAGCAAACAAAGTACTTCTCCAGAAAGGGGGTACCTCAACAGATTTCCAACTTCCTACCTATAGCTATTCTATCCCTCATCTCCAAACTCCTAGAAAAATGTGCATACACCCAATGGCACAATTCCTTCTCAAAAATCAAATCCTTTCTCAAACTCAGCATGGTTTCAGACCTTACCATAGTACTTCATCTGTACTAATATCCTTTATGGACTTAGTTAATAAAGCCTGTGATTCAGGGAAGACCGTCTCCATTTCATTTCAGGATCTGTCTAAAGCCCTTGATACTATCATTCACACACTTCTTTTTTCCCAGCTTTCTAACATTGGGCTATCTAACTCCATCTTTCAGCTGGTTCAAAAGCTACCTGATAGAGAACATGCTGTAAAATGGCAACACTATATCTCCATATATTCATAACCCCACCAGTATCCCCCAAGGCTCTATATTAGCACTCCTATGGCTTAATATTTTCATCAACAACCTCCGCCTATCATTTCAAAAAGGGTCTCTTGTTTAGTGCGCAGATGACTCTACTATAATCTGCTCTGCTGAAAATTCAACTCCCCTCCAACAAATTACTCAGTTTGCATTTACTGCTGCAGAGACTTTGCTCCACAATAACTACCTGTCTTTAAACCCAAATAAGGCCAAATAAGGCTTGCATTTATCAGGCTGTGGATGGTATTTCATTACTGAAACTAAGCAGAAATTCCTTAATATTCCAAGAGTAGGACAAGTTATTTCTTACACATTTTACTGAATTACACTTTTGAAACGCTTATAATTGTGCTATACAGTTAATCTACTACATGTTGCACTGTTATAAAGCTTTTTTTTACTGTGTCACTGCATTTATGTACTGTTTTATACTATTTTAACTGTATTTTTCATTGCTAGATACTGTTTCATTACTCTAATTGCATGTTTACTGAATTATTTAATTGTAAACTGCTTTTTCATACCGAGAGTTGTATTTTCTGTTTGTGAGTGCTCTATCCGAGCTTTTCTGTGCATTTTTGATTTTTTGAAATTTATGTGTTCTAGTCTAGACTGTTTGCAGTTAAAAGCATTCTCTAGAGTCTGCTTGCTCCTTGATCTGTTTAAAGCATTCATTTAGTGGCTACAGCTAGGAACTGTAACAGTTTCCCATCCACCGTCCCTAGTGTTGTGGTGTTCCTATACTTGGTGGCTTTGCTGCTGCCCTCCCATACTGTACATTTGATCTGTGACACTCCTCCCAGTCTAGTGTCATTAGTTCATTCAATCTAATAGAGAACATTTGCGATGGCCGTCCCACTCAGATTCTTAACGTTGAATTAACTTTGATTGCAGCTTTCTCCATTTCCACTTTACTGAAAAAAAATTCTAAGCTTGCTTCCACCCTTTCCTGTAACAAGTCTGGTCCAGATAGAGATTTGCTGTATCCAGGACTGACTGTAAGCTCCTGAGCCCCCCCCCCTCCCCGCTTAAACTAGGGTTAAACTATTCCTGGCACCATAAAGTCTGCTCCTCAAATTTTCTCTTGCAACTAGCCAGCTTTTTAGTTTTAACACTCAGATCCGTTTCTTTGAGCTCAGCACTTGTTCAGAACTCTTAAGCACTAAATAAGCTACAAATTACTACAGCACTCAACTTTCTTCACTTGTCTAGAGGAAAACAGTTTTTAGTACTTAATAAGGACCCATCCAGGCATGTCTAAAGGTCAGCTCCCAGTGTTTTTTCCTGTCTACCTGATGAATCTGGGCATCTTGGGGCAATACAAAAATTGCCTCATGCACACAGACAGCCCTCTCCTCCTACCACCAAACACTACGACCTGTGAGAGAGGCACATATATAGCCAAATTGGAAGCAAAGCTCTCTTCACCGAAGACTGGACTAGACAATCAAGAGGAGAAGGTAAACACTTCCACCGCACCACACTCATCACATACTCCCTCAAAACCTACACCACCAAAACACACACAGAAGCACAACACACCTACATTTGTAGAGACTGTCAAAAATCTGCCCAAAAAACAGACACCTCCAAAGCAGAAATGCAAGCAACCGCCACCCCCCAGCACAAGCCAAATGACACATAGCCCACATACTCAGTGTGCCACTCAACTACAGCCCATAAGGCATAATGTACCCAACACTCTAGTCATAGGTGACTCTATAGTCAGGCACACTGATGTTCCACTCAACAGGCTAAACGGGGAGAAAGTTACTGTAAGCTGCCTGTCGGGTGCCAGGATCTGCCACAACGCATGCACTCAGGTCCCTCCACAACAAGTACAAATATGACTCGGTCATTGTCCATGTTGGTGTGAATGACCAGAGACATACCTCCTTGGACTACATGAAAAGAGACATGGAGGAGTTCTCCAATCTTGTAGCCCAGGCAGGTATGACCCTAGCCCTGAGTAGCATCCTGCCATCACCCAGAATGATACCACAGTACAAGGACAAAATGACTGACTTCAACAATTGGCTAAGCTTCTGGTGTCATTCTAAGGGAACCCAGTATCTGTCTGCCTGGGAGGACATGATCGACAGACCACGATGCTTTGCCAGAGATGGCCTGCAGCTGTCGCCCTTGGGACTCCCAATACTGGCAAAGGCTCTTGCTACCCCTATAGTGCTTTTTAAGGCAAGGTTCAAATGCCAAATTCATCACTCTAACAGGTACAAGCAAGCAAAATCTGAGGGTAATGCTACTCAATGCCAGAAGTCTAAACCTCAAAATACACACAATCGAGGCACTCCTTAAAATTGAAAATATAGATATCTGTGCAGTGACTGGTTCAAAGCTCCAGAGAGTACCCCTGCATTATCAGGCTATAATTCATACCACACCTTTCGGCCACCTAACCCAGACCAAAACACTAAAGGTGGAGGCGTATCCATATTCAAAAAGGATATCCACACCTCCAAGCTAGTTGTTCAGCATAATGCATCCGAGATTATCCAAGTTCAGCTAACTGTGGGCAAGACCGCAATCCAGATTGCAGCTTGCTACAAACCCCCCACCATGCCCCAGAATTCCCACTCCTTTTTCTTGATACACTGGAAAATATTAGGGTACAACCCAACAACCTAATATGGGGTGATTTCAACTACCCCACCATTAACTGGGAAAACTACTCCTGTACCAACTCTTTACCTCAACATTTTCTGGAATTAATCAATTCCAAAGCCTTAGATCAACTTATCCACACCCCACCAGGGGGCAGCAATATCCTAGACCTGGTCATCACCAACATGGGTGACCAGTGTTCCACACTAAAGGTCAATTCCTCATTGGTCAGATCCGACCACAAGCTAATCACCCTAGACATCCACATCCTGCTCCCACCTCCCATTAGGAAAACAACCATAAAATATTTCTCCAAAGCCAACTTCATGCTTCTTAAGACAGAAGTGGCAAACTTCACGACACCCATGCAGATGGACAATAGAGGTAAGACTGCTGAATCCTACACAAATGCACTTCATAAGCACTTACACAAGTGCATGGATCATGCTATCCCTAACAGAACCAAGATGCTATCATCCAAAAAAAGGAAGCCAATCTGGTGGTCTTCTGCCATAAACAAACTCTACAACAGAAAAAACTATTGCAAAACAGTAAAATCCCACGATTGCAGGAACTCCCTGGTCAGCCTCAGTAAGAAGCTGAGATCCTTCAAACTTCTCCAAAGCTAGTTATGAAAACAAAATCGCCACTGATTCTAAAGGCAACCACAAAGCATTCTATAGCTATGTCAAGAATCTCAATGGCAACACTCAGATCTGCTCAGAGTTACAGCACGACACTAAATATACAGAATCAACTGATATTGCCAACATCCTGGCAGATGGGTTCAGTGCTAACTTTACCCCCACCCCCACCCCCCCTAAAGGGTCCATCTCTGTACCGGAAGAATGCAAAGTTCCTGTAATCACGGCTGCACAGGTAAAAACCTCACTCTCCAAAGCCAAGAACACAGCATCCATGGGACTGACAACATCCCAGGCTGCCTTCTACACGAACTACAGAATGAACTGGCAGCCCACCTAAGTACCATGTTCAGTCATAGCCTCACCTCAGGCTTTGTGGCCATTGAATGGCGCACCACAATGGTTATCCCACTCCACAAATAGGGAGCCACGACAGATCCCCGGAACTACCACCCCATTAGGCTGACGAGCCTGGTCTGCAAGGCCATGGAACATATCATCATGGAACTCAAAGACAATGGAGATCTCCAGACTCTGGACCAAACACAGTTTGGGTTTTTAAAAAAACAGATCATATCTCCTAAAACTTGCAAGCAGTCACCAAAGCCATAGATGTGGGTAAGGTGGTTCACACAGTCTATGTAGATCTCGCCAAGGCTTTCAACACCATCCTCCACAATGCATAGAGTCTCTGGGTGATGAATCTGTCCCTCCAACACGTCCTATATATGACCGTGTCAAGGTTCAAGTCTCGTGCTCTTGTGGTCAGATGATTTAGATTTTTGTTTTGTGAGCATGTCATTAATTTTTCGGGTTGGACGACGCCTCCTTGTATGTCAGGCAGGTCACCTCTGGAAGACAAGCGTTGAGCGAGCCTTGGAGCTCCTTCCACGTGGGCAGCATAGACATTTGGTTTTCCCTCACCTCAGAGCTTTTTGTGGTGAACTTTTGTATACTGCAGGTGTCGGAGACAGATTCCAAATAGCATTGTAAATGTGGGCAATTGTCATTGAGTGATGAGTGCAGAGTTAATGATGATACAGAGGAATGATGACCTCTAGATGCCATGATGTGAATGATCAGGTGGGCAATGTAGAAGCGTCTACTTTCCTAACTTGGTGTCAAATGAAAAATGAAAGGTTAATGAAGACCCTGGGTCCCATAATGATTGCCACCGCCTGCTGGGCTCAGAGAGAGAGAGAGTCTCTCTCTTCTAGTCCAGTCCGTCAGGAGGGGAGGGTCAAATCCATGGTTGTCGACCGAACATGATGTCATACTTGTACCTGCTGTCCTGAGTGCTAAGAGTGACCTGTGTGTATAATGTAGCTCTGACGGATTCTAAGCCTTGACCTGTGACCTTCTCCTTGTTCAGTGGGGACATCAGTGTGTCTGTGTCTGACTATGGAGTCACCTATGACAAGTGTGTCTTGTGTTTGTTCTGCTGTTGGCTGTGACTGTTTAGCACACTGACTGTGTGGTGTGTGTGTGTTGGTGGTCTGTGGCAGTTGTTTAAAGTAAAACTTTATGTAGATGGGTTTTGAAAGACTTCAGGGATGATGATCTAAATAAAAAGGGGTATTAGGCTAGAGAGGGCTATATATAATAAAAAGTGCTATATCAGAGTAAAGAGTACTTTGGGAGCAAGTGCTATGCTATCCGGATAGAGAAGTTGAGTCACTAGAAAATCAAGTAGATCTAAACTTATTAGGTATAGAATTAGATTAGCAGTACAGCAAGTATGGAAAACAAGGATATTTTTTTTTTTTTTTCAAGTTTTTACACATAGACAGAAAACACACAATATATGCTGTGTTTTTTTTAAATGCTATCGTTTGAGCTTGTAAAAACAGGTAATACTTCGATAAAATAAGCAGAACAGTGTGTAAGTCACAAAAGGCAAAAAAAAAGCCAAGAAAAGAAAAAAATTATAGATGAACTCAGTAAACTAGGTATAAATCCCTATGTCACAAGATGGGCTGCCAACTGGCTTACTGACAAAACCCACACTGTGAAAGTAGCAGACTCCAAATCAGACTTCAAACCAGTGACAAGTGGAGTATCACAGGGTTCAGTCCTGGGTCCTCTCCTGTTTGGTATCTACTTCTCTGAAGTACAGGCTAACACAGAAGGTCTTTGGCTAACTAAGTTCACAGTTGACTGCAAACTAGGAGCCATAATCGAAACTAACGATGTGGACATCCTAGAAAAGGGCCACACTGAGACAGATGCCTGGTGTCAAAGCCATGGTCTTAAGCTCAATGCCAAAAACTGCACCGTCATCCCCTTTGGTAAAAACTCTGTACCCATGAACTACCACATAGTCTACTTAACACCGAAAATGTGATGAGACCTTGAGATACAGGTGGACAGTAGTCTCTCCTTTGATAATCACATCGCCACAGTGGTCAGGAAATCCTTCTACGTGGCACACCTCATCACAAAAGGTTTCTCATCCAGAAAAAAAGAGGTCATTGTTCCTCTCTACTCATCACTCATTAGACCCATTATAGAGTACAACGCCCCTTTTGGTATGTACCTCACAAGACATCAACAACTAGAAAGGCTGCAGAAATACCTCACAAAGAGGATTACTGGCCTCAGATACCCTACGCAGACTGTCTCAAAAAACTTCAGCTTTACTCAGTTGCATATCACCTACTCAGAGGCGATCTCTGCCTAACTTTCAGCAGAGGCCCGAGGAGAAAAGCTCCACTAATAAACTAAGTGACTAACAAATAACAAGTAAATAAGTAAATAAACAAGTAAATAAAAAAGCATGCAGGCAGCTAAGATACAAACCTATATCAAACCCAGAGCTGTTGGACATGCTCCACTTAAAGAAATCCCAATCTCTCTGAGCAACACGCTCTAGTGACCTAAACCTTGTCACCACAATAAACAGAACATGCTGGAGGGATACATTCCTGTCCCAGAGACTTCCCATAATCTGGAGACTACCTATCTATGTCAAACACAGTTCCTCATTAGCACTCAAGAAAAATCTTGATGATTGGATGGGTAATAGGAAAGTCAACTCAGGGATCACTTCTGTGGCTCTGCTTGATATGGGCACAGGAAAATAATTTTCTTGGGTGGCAAAAGCCAGGGTACCCTTTTGGCTAGGCTTGTATAGGCCCCTAGGGCCAATAGCCTAGTACCTACCTATGAACCTAAAACCAAGCCCACAATATTCACCCCACAGAAAAACAATCCCATTAACAAACCTCAATTTCATATACTCTCTCTAAACAATACAAAAACTGAATTAGTTACCCAAACCAATATAGGTGTTATAACTGACGACAACCTAAAATTTGACCTACACTTACAAAAAACATCAGCAAGACTTACAAAAAACTGGGGTTACTCTACAAACATTTCCTCTCCCTCCCCACAAAACAAGCACTTGCTTCCACTTACCTACTTCCTTTTCTAATCTGTGGTGCCCCATTACTAACCTCCAATCCTCCCTCAAAACTAAACTAGAAATATACTACAACATGATAGTTAAATGTACAACAAAGCACCACTTCACCCACCAATGCGCACCTCTAAACATTAAATTGACTTGAATTCCCCCACTATCTTATTTCCAATTAACTTCTGCACACAAATTACTTACTAAACTACAGGATTGCCCTGCCCTAAAGTCATTATTCTCCCACTATAATCCCAATAGGTCCCCAAGATCAGAAAACCAACACCTGCGCCAAATTCAGAAACCTAAACTACCACTGATCAATTACTATACTCCTGGGTAATGGCTAAAACCTGGAACAGCTTTCTTCCAGCCATATGCACAATGCAATGCACTGCCTCCTTCAAAACCGACCTATGCACACACCTTTACTCCAAATGGATCTGTAACTGCACCAAGCCTACTCCGGTCATCACCTAGATCTTACTGCCTTCCTACTATTCCCCCTTTTCTCCTTTGTACTCACAATTCTATCTATATATCTATCTCAAATCCACTAACATTTCTGCATACTCTCTTTACCCATTACCACTAATGACCTTTGCTCCTGACCTCAGTCTCTATTACTCCCAGCCTTCTTACATCTACTGTCATCACTCAACTTCTTAGATGTTCCTTCTCATTTTTTTCCAATCAGTTCCTCTTATATACTGCAACTTCTGCAACATCACTGCTTAGCTGTAAATCTCAGTCATTATCTGCATGCTTAGCATTTTATATTCACCCAAACTAAGTCAACTAGAGTTGTACTATATTGTAATTAGTTTATGTGTGTAGCAAGTGTGTGTATATATTCTAAATGTATTACTATTTTAAGAAATGTTTTCCTACCTCTGTGCTGTATATACTCAAAATGTGTGTCTTGTGATGTGCTAAATATTCTATTTGCATTTCTTGTGGCGCTTTTCTCCCCAGGCCTCCATTGAAAATAGGCTCTCTTGGTCCAGTGGATTTTCTCGGTAAACAAATGCCAATAAATAAATTTTAGACCTTCTAAATATCTATAGTATAATCCTTACTACCACTACAGACAATATAAATTCAGTCCATGAATGGGTAGGGTTAATCTAATCACTAAACAAAACAAGTAATTCCAAGCACCCAATGGAAAATCTGTCTAATGTCTCACAAGGGCAGTTAGCCGAATACTAACTTATATACAAGGTAGTGGTCAGGAAGGGGGGCTTGAAACAAGCCACATGCGTCCCTGAATTACCAAAGATAAAAAATGAAATGTTTCTTTCATTGTAAAAGGTTGGTCCCATCTCTGTGCTGTTCCACATCACTCTGCTCTGCCTAGCTGCGTATTCTTCGTCTCCTGCTTAACTAATATTGTCTTTTGTTCTCCTCTCTTCTTTACAGGTTTTCATGCTGTTTCAACCCTCTGGGTGCTTCCCATTCCAAACCATTTCATACAAAGAAACCTCCCCTGAAAGGACATCCATACCGGGAATCCTGAAGTGCCTTAAAAAGATAGAATTTAGTCTTGTGGGTGGCTAAGTGTATGTACTAGAACTTAATCGCTATAACTGCTATTTAGTGCTTACAATACAGTAGTGTCCATGCTTTCCTCACGCTTGCTAAGCAGCCTACAGCGGTCCTTTAATTCCCTTTAAATTCCGCTATCTTTTACCCACTATATTGGCCGTTCTGGTCTCGCCAAGCTAGAATTCATAACTTTTGCCAATAGGTGGGACTTCCTACCCACTTTAGACTTAAAAGTCATATTTCACTGAGCTTGTGCTTCACCCGAGCAGACCCCTTCTTCTCATAAAATATTTACCTTGCCGGCCTGCTTTGACAAGAGTATACAATTTCTCTTTTTTTCATTTCCCTTTCTCCACAGTTTAGACTCACCTCTGTTTTGTTCCTGCAGTCCCTCAGAGCTTCCTTGCTCCAGCTAGAGCTCATCGATTGCTTTTGCTAGCTACCTTCTCACCGGCTCTATCAGCTCCATTTGTCCTTTGGGCTCACTGCGCTCCCCCTACCCTGCCCCCAATTCCCATCAGCCCCACTACTCCTACTTTTATTTTAACCACTGTTCCCTCCCCTTCCTCCTCCCATCCAACCAATCATCTCCTCACTTAATCCCCTCGCCCTCTCATCACCACTTGTCAATTATAACCACTCCTACCCCACCTTTAAAGTCTGTATTCACATCTAAACTCCTTCCTACTACCACATTCAAACACACATCCTAGCATCCTACAATCTTATATCAGTCTAACACCACCTTACTATGTATTCTCTACTACCACAAACCCTTCTCATCCCCTCTATCAGCATATTATTTCTAATACCATTATATCATGCTACCTCCTACTCCACCAGCCAACTCCCCCCTTCCTGTCCCACAACCCTATTCCCTACCTCCATCCTCACCCCACAAAACACACTTTCACACTATACCCTCCTCTTTAGTTAAGCCCAACCCACTCCACTACTTCAGACTAAAAATCATACCCTCACCAATAAAACATCATATACCTAAACCAATGTTACTTTCACAACACTTAAAGAGCAAACCAACTCTCCCAGTACCATCTTTCTTTGACGGTCTCTGCTTAGCAGGGGATATACACCCCAACCCTGGACCTAATACTTCCTCTAACCTCACTCACCCAGTCACAAGCAATATGACCAACCATAAATACCTCAAACTGCTCACTATCAATGCCCAAAGTCTAAAAAATAAAACAGCCCACTTTCATGCCTGGCTAAACCACAACCTGATATTGTAGCCATTTCTGAAACATGGCTAAAACCCCACATCTCTGATTCCCAAATCCTACCTCCTGGGTTTCAAGCCCTCAGATATGACCGCTTAAATAGAAAGGGTGGAGGGGTAGCCTTAATCTACTCTAACCTACTCTCTATTATTCCCTACCCAAATCCCATTCCTCTGTTCAATAACGCAGAACTAGTAATAGGATTACTAAAAATGAACAATAAAAGCATTTGTATCATAGCCCTTTACACCCCCCCTAGAAACAACACCACAACACTTGAAGAAATTCTTCTATGGGCCTTAACTAATATTAAGCTTGAGACCTACATACTAGGTGATGTAAACATAGATTGGAGCAAAATTAATACCTCTAATCCCACCATATCTATCAATCTATTCAACTTTACCCAACTAACCAACTCAATTACTATTTATTGACATTTGTTGTCCAGGAAAGTCCACTGGGCTTGAGACCCATTTTCAGTGGAGGCCCGGGGAGAAAAGCTCCAAGTTACATGAAAATCATTACATGAATTTGTAAGGAAACAAAATTATAATTATAAAGCAAGTAAAGTTATACAGAAAACTATCGAAACGGCAAATATGTTGTAAAAAGGCACAATACAGTAACAATGGAACATTAGCATGTAGGAAAAGTATACAGTTAGAAATATTTAACAGTACAGCTTTTTTTTTGGGGGGGGGTAGGAAAAGGGAAAGCTAGAATTAGAGTTAAACTTAAAGGTAAGACATAGCATCTTACAGCTACGTAGTGGGAATAAGCAGATTATAAGTGGCATATATTTAATGGTATTAAAAGTAGAAAGTGACAGAGAAAAGAAAATGTTAAGGTAGTTGTACTGATGTGCGGACTCATACACTCATATGGTGTATGTGTTGCATGTGCACCTGGGGTTATCAGTGAAATGTTTTAGTTTTCTTTTAAAGCAGATCATGTTGTCTAATTCTGTAACGGATGATGTGAGGGTGTTCCACAGCTTACTTATGGAATGGGAATAGAGGCAGCTACCTGCTCTTTTACTAGGTTTTGATACTTTAAGTAGGTGTTTGTTGTTAGAACGTAGATATTTGGATGAGACCTAAGGTTCAATTATATTTTTCAGGGAAGGGCAACACTCGGGTTTATAAACAAGTTTATGGGCAAAGGTAAGTTCTATGTAATGTAGGTAATGTCCAAATTCTAGCCGGTTTAGTTCTTTAGTGCCCTGGCAATGCTGGGTGCGATTTGGTTGGGCTGATGCGAATTTTACAGTCTTGTAATAACAGGACTGTGGTTTGTGTTGCAAAGAGTTGTGGAGATTGGTTAAGATAGGAGACCCATATAGTAAGGTTGGAAGGAGAAGACTTTTTGAAAGTTTTATTCAGATGGATTTGTCCAAGTATTGTTTCTGTAAAGTTTGCCTAATTTGAAGTGAGTTGTTTTTACTGCGTTTTTAATATGCAAATGAAAGCTAAGTTTGCTGTCAATAGTAATTCCTCACAGTTTGGCCTGATTTACTAACTCTATTGGGCATTTGTTTATGGAGAAGTCTGTGTGAACAGGTTTAGATGGAAAGCTAAGTAGTTTAGATTTATTAGGGTTAAGTAATAGCTGTGATTGGTTTAGCCAGAGTTCTATGGATGTAAAGGCCTTTTGTGTTAACTTTTGGAGGTCAGAGAAGTTATTGGAGGTACAGATTATGGTTGAATCGTCTGCATATTGTATGGTAGTACAGTCAATGGGAACTTTATTTAGGTCATTTATAAAAATGTTGAATAGTAGGGGTCCCAAGACTGACCCCTGGGGCACTCCTATGTTATTTGGGAGAAAGCTAGAGGGGTTATTCAGCCATTTTACAGATTGTCGGCTTTCCAAGTAACTAGTGAACCAGGTTAGGGTGGCATCAGAACATCACAGCAAATGGAGTTGCTGGATAAGTTTGATGTGGGAGACTGTGTTGAATGCTTTTGAAAGATCTAATAACAGGACTGATGCAAGCAGGTTACTATCTAGGGCTTTATAGATGTAATTTGTGAAGGAGACTAGGGCAGTAATGGTACTGTGGGATGGTCGAAAACCATGTTGTGAAGGGGATAGTAGGTTGTTGCTGGTTAGATATTCACCCAGTTGTTTGTGGATGCATTTTCCCATTATTTTAGATAGAGGGGACAGTATGGAAATGGGTCTAAAATTAGACAGGGCATGAGGGTTTCCACCTTTATGAAGTGGGGTGATTGATTTTTTTCCAGAGCTGGGGGACTGTGTGTTCTGCAAGTGAAGTTATAAGGATACTTGCTGGGAAAAATATTGCTTTAGCACTGATTTTGAGGTATTCTGGGGAGATTATCAACAGATAAAGAGTCTAGTTTCAATTTGCCAAGTAATGTTTGTACTTGAGAGGTTGCTACAGGTTGGAAGTTAAAAGATGGTATGGAGCTGATACTGCTTTGAAGTATGATGGATGGGTTTAACAGGGGTTGGGGTATTGCCTGCATTTACTAATGTAAGGATAATATTATAAGGTTTTTATTAAATATTTCACCAATTTCAACTGGGCTTTTGTCTGGAAATGGGTTTTGGATGCTGCCAGGATTTAGTAATGAGTTGACGATTTCCAAAAAAGTCTGGGATTATTACTGTGGGTGTTTATTTGTTGGGAGAAGCAAGTCTTTTTGTCCTTATTAATGGCTTGTTTTGCTTTGTTTCTATGTATTTTTAAGGCGGTTTCGTTGGTTGGGGTCTTATCTTTTCTCCATTTGTGCCATGCTCGGTCTCTATTAATCAGTAGTTGTTTGGTTGATTTAGATAGCCAAGGAGCATGGATATGTTTAACTCTCTTTTTTCTTATGGAGTTAAGGGTATTTAGGAAGACAGTATTAAAATAATGTCCTGCTTCATTTAAGGGAAGCTATTTCAGTGGGTTCCAGTTTGTAATAAGTTGCAAAAGTGAGACTGGCTGAAATTGGCTAGATTTCTGGTATATTTGTATGAATGAATGCTTGGAATGATGGTTGATAGTCTGTGTATTAGGGCTGGCAAGTGGGCACTTAGGGTGTTGGGAAGGGTGTTAGGATGGGAGTAGTACTGTGGGTAGAATACTAATATCCAGTCTAGGGTGGATACAGGGTGATTGTTGTGTGTGCTGGATTTGTATAATTTGTGTAAACTTGAACAGATTGATTGAGTTTGTGGAGTTGCTTTGCGTTAGTTTACGCCAATTTATGTTAGTGTCATCAAGGAGGATGGCTTCATTTGAGATGTAGTGGTTAGACCATGATAGAAAGCTTTCCAGTGTTGGGATATTGGAACCTGGAGGAATATAGATGGTGGCAACAGATATTTGTTTATGGTTGTTGAAAAATATTGATGCTAATAAGATTTCCATATTATTGAAAGTGGGAATGATTTTTGGGTGGGGTACTATGTTTAAGTGGTTACGATATGTTAATGACAGGCCTCCCCCTTTCTTATGAAGTCCATCTTTTCATAATATTTGATATCCAGGGGGAAGTATTTCTGAGTCAGATATCTGGGGTTTGAGCCAGGTTTCTGTTAGAGCAACTATAGGTGTATAATGTGTAAGCCATGCACGGAAGTCTGCTACTTTGTTGTATATACTACAGATGTTTAATGTCATGATGCAAAGGTCTTTTGCTGTTTTCATTGAGAGTGATGTAGAGCTGCTAATATGTTGGGTGGGACAGGTCCAGGGTTTGGATGAATATCTCCACTTTGGCATAATAATGTGAAGGTAGTGGTTTGGATTGCAGATGAAATGTAGTTAAGTATGGAGTATGCATATAAGATGTATAATTGTTTGATTTTAGGCATATTAAAATGCAGTTTGGTCTTGAAAGTGGTGGATTCTGTGGATGAAGAGTAATAGTGAAATATCAGAGTAACTATTTTGGGATGCGTTATGGTATATGTATGCTATAGTTTTTGTTGGGGTTAGCTGATGTTGTGAAAAGTGAGGTGGCAGAGTAAGTAGGTTAAAGAAGGTTAGGGATGTTATTAATAGTAGAGTGTGCATGATGTGAGATGTAGGAGGGTTTTAATTGTTATAGATGTGGGATGTGAAGAAGTCAGGTGGGCTTAGAGCCTATGATGAGGCTGGAAGGAGTGACCTGTGATTTATAAAGTTAGAGACAGTGGGGGTGGGAGGGAATTGGTGGTAGGGTAGGGGAGTGGAGCAAATGGAGCAGGCTTGCTTGCCCCTGCAGGTTTGTGAGTGAAAACCATCAATGGAGGACTAAGAAAAGGTATGTGGAATCAAACATTTAACTTTGAGTGGGGTTATCAATGCTACACTTATGGGGGTGACTGTGCACCAAACCCAATTAATAGGGTTGGGTAGGCATTTTAATACGTTTGCAGCAATTACTGGGATAAATAAGTTACTGTAAAATATTAGTAGGCTGAAATATAGACAGGCAGAGTCATGTAGTCGTGACTATAGGGAATTTACTTTAATCAGATATTGACTGGAGTTTAGATTGGGGACAATTTTGGGAGCCCTAACTGTTGTGCACACTGTAGAATTAGAGAAAAAAATGCTCTAATCTCAGATTATGTATACAACAGTAGTCAAACTCAGACATCCTACCAGACTATTAGTGACCACCTGCCAACTTTCATCCACCGTGCAACCCACTCCTCACCTCCAACAATACATCTACACACATAACCTTACAAACTTCAACCCCACAACTTTCTCTAACTTCCTCAGACAAACTAGAACACCCTAAAAACTCTTCCTCTAGACAATGCTGTAGAATTATTTAACTCAACCTTCTTGAATGCTCACAACTCCCTAGCTCCACCAAGTACAAAAAGAATACAAACCATGGCCAACCAAAGATACAAAAGATACAAAAGACTTATGCAACAAAGAGATAAATCCTGGAAACTTTACCACCGCAATAAGCAGCCTGAAACCCTTCTTAAATATAAAACAACTCTGCAACCTTGCTAAAAACGAATTATCAAAGACAAAAACATCCTACTATACTAAACTTCAGTCTAACCACTCCAAAAACCCCAGACAATTCTGGAATTCCATCAACTCACTTCTCAGGGCAGGTACCAAAAACAATTCCTGCCCTGACACCAGTAAATCCGATCCAGAAATAGCCACTCTGTTCAACTCATTCTATACCAAGTCTATAGCAGAACTGACCAAGACCTTCCTAAAAAAACAACCGTTCCCCTCAGCTCAACCCCTCTTCCCCCGCCTCTAGCCAACCAGTTATTCCCAACCCTCCTCCCAGATTTGAACTTAAACCCATCTCTACCTCCTACATAAGAAAACTACTCTCCAAACTAAAACCATGCTCCAATGCCCCTAACAATATCCCATCTCTCTTTCTAAAAATTGCCACACATGGAATCGCCCTCTCTATTAACATCCTGATCAATAGATCCATACAGGAATCTTACGTCCTCCAACTATGGTGTGCAGCCTTTATTGTACCCCTCCGCAAAGGAGGCAAAAACAATAATAGCTCAAACTCCCACCCCATAGCTATCCTCTCCCTAATTTCAAAAATTCTGGAAAAATGCATCCACCTCCAACTAATGCCTTTCCTAACCAAAAATCAACTTTTCACACCAAACCAATATGGTTTCTGACTTGGCCATAGCACTAGAACAGGTCTTCTCTCTTTCCTAGACACAGTAAATCCTGTCCGTGATTCTGGAAAAATAGTATCAAGAGTTCTACTAAATTTTTCCAAGGCATTTGACACTGTCTCCCATATCCATCTCCTGAGCCACCTTTCTCACCTTAATCTTATAGGTTCATAGGTTGGTACTAGTCTATCGGCCCTAGGGCCTATACAAACCTAGCCATAACAATTTCCTGGATATTTCTTCCCACAATATTTACTTCCCTGGACCCCGGTCTAGCAGGGTGACTGACATGATCCCCGGGGTGAATTCTCAAAATTCCCTAAAGTGGTTCTCAAGTTATCCTTCTGATAGATCTCAGGCTGCAAAATGGAGAAAAAGCACCTCAACCTTCCTGCCTACCCCCACTTGGGTACCCCAGGGATCCATACTCGGTCCAATGCTGTTTAACATCTTTATCAATGATTTCCACTCAGCCATACCCAACACCAAAATCGTACAATATGCAGATGACTCAGCTTTAGTCTACTCTGCCTCTAACCTCCATGAACTCCAAACAAAGACTCAGACTGCCTTCTATACTATTGAGAACTGGATGCTTCAAAACCACCTTTCTCTAAATGCTAACAAATCCAAAATACTATTCTCTCCCTCAAAATCCTTCCCTCTTGATAAAAACTCATTCCAAATTATCAGCAATAACAACTCTACCATAGAGGTTGTTCCCTTCGTTAAACTACTTTGGTAACTATAGATGAACACCTAAAATGCGATACCCATATTCAGCAAAACAAAGAAAATGCATCTAAAACTTGGCATGCCATACAGAAACATCCACTTTCTCTTCTTCTACAAGACAAACTCTCACCACTACCTATCTACTTCCCTCATTAATGTACGGCATTCCTCTACTAACCAACCGATCTTCCTCCATCTCTTCCAAACTGGAAATCTGTTATAATAAAATTTCAAAATTTGCCACCAAAGCCAAATACTCCTCCCATCATTGCACTGCCTTCCACTTGTTAAACTGGCTCGAACTTCCCAACTACCTAGACTACCCTCCAACTCACTACAGCCCACAGGCTCATATTTAAACCTACTAAATGTCCTGCACTAACTAACATCCTACAACCATACACCCCACACAGATTTCCAAGTTCTGCTCACCAAAACCTAAATCACTGTCCACAAACCTAACCGTCCTGCTGGACAGCTTCTCCTATCGTTTTCCTTAGCCAAAAAATGGAATTCTGTCCCTCCCCCACTAAGGACTTCTGAAAACTTCGATAACTTTAAATCTCAGCTCTATTCCTACTCTCCTCTAATTAGAAATGCACCTGCATTCTCCCCGCCTAGCCGACTAGTTACTCTACTCCATCCTGAATTTCTAAACACCTTGGCTCACTCAATGTAAGCTAATCGAACGATACTATTATGAATGTATATACTGTAGATAGTTTATTTCCCCTTTTCTCATAAAATTTAGATGCTATGTAACCGATGAACAATTCATGTCTCTAACTTGAAATGCAATTGTATTTTAACTCCTTTTACTATGCTTTGTTGTACCTTTAACTTTACTATGTAGTGTGCAGCTTTTCTCCCTGGGCCTCCACTGAAAACGGGGTCTAAGTTATATATCTGAACTTTCAAAATGTCGAATACCATATGTAAGATAACATATGGTTGAAATTTGAAAGTTTGAATATATAATAAAAAAAAACAAAACAAAAAGAAAAACATACCTTAACGGTGCGCTCCCCATCCCCCCTCCACTTAAATATACCAACTCCAAGACCGCTCTTCAGTGCAGAAAAGGGAAATTCTCCCATTCTGCACCGTACAGCGGTTAAACTCAACCTTCGAACACTTGAAATGTCGATCATATGGAGTCGACCATATGACGTTCCACATTTCAAGCATTCGTTTATTTAACATAGACCCCTGAAAACAGGCTCCCTCAGCCCAGTGGACCTCCCCGGTCATCAAACTGGAAATAAATAAAAAGAAAGTAGTAACCTTCAGATTTACAAGGACTTGTAAATGAAAGTTCACAGCAACTCTGACATCAAGAGAGAACTGTCTATGACTTTACCTACTTTAATGTAGTAATTCATTATGTAACCTCATCTTCCAGACAGGTTTCATGCCAAGCGAGAATGGAAGATGACTGCTGATATCTCTCTGCACAAGGGTGGCCTTCTACAGACCTGGGCAAGTACAAAATCACAAGCCGGACTAGTCTCATATGCAAAGCCATGGAAAGAATTATGGAAATGATAAACACAAGAAACCTTCAGACACTGGATCAAACTCAGTTTGACTTCATCAAGGGCAGGTCAGGCCTACTCAACCTGGTGGACTTCTTTAAGAAGGTCACCAAAGGAATTAATGAGGGCAAAACAGTGCATACTGCCTACCTTGACATGGCCAAAGCATTTGACACAATACCGCACTCGGGCATTGTAGACAAATTAAATTAGGTATAAATCCTTACGTTACCCACTGGATAGCCAACTGTCTCACAGATTGTACCCAACAAATTAGGATGGGGAGTCTACCTTCACTTTGAAGCCAGCTACTAGTGGAGTTCAAGCCTTGATGTTGGGGCCTCTCCTTTTCTGGCAACTATTTTTCTAAAGACAACAGCCTCTGGCAGACTAAGCCTGCAGACAACTGCAAACTAGGCAGAGTCATAAAATCCCCCAAAGACACAAATACCCTCCAAGAAGGCCTGACACAGACTAATAACTGGTGCCACAGACAGTCTGAACCTCAATGCCAAAACATGTATTGATAGCATCCTTTGAGAAGACAGCTACCCATGGAAACTATTACACTGACGATACACACCTAAGAGTTGGGAATGCATGCAGATGGTAACCTGGCCCTTGAGCATTATGCATCCATGAAAGTAAGGAAATCATTCTACATTGCACAACTGATAAGCATCCAATAAGTTACTGTTCTACTGTACTCAGCCTTCATCACATCAGTCACCGAGTACAATGCCCCTTTCAGTATGTACCTGACCAGGTATATGCAATAACTGCAGCATCCACAGAGGCCCCTCACAAAAAGAATACAGGGCATAAACAAAATGCCCTTTGTGAACCACCTTAAAGGCCCATCCCTGTACTGAATCTCCTATGAACGGATGAGAAACAAACCTCGTCTGGCCTACAAATCATCCCCAGTCCTGCTCTGATGGACTAGTTGCATATCCACAAAGTAACTAATGTCAGAATTACTCACTCTAGGGACCTGAACCTCATTGGCAACATAAACAGAACATGTTGGAGGGATGGGGTATGTGTCTCAGAGGCTACCCATTTTCTGGAACAGGCTTCCCCATCCATGTGAAGCAGAGTTCTTCCCTAACCCAATTCAATAGTAACTTGGACTAGTGGATGGGGAATCAGAAATTTACCCCCATCTGGCCCCTATGTCTCTGCTAGACAGAAGCAGCCTGTAAATGCTTGCTCAATGACCACCCATGGCCAGGCCTACATATGACCCTTAAAATAACCAAATGGTAACAAAACCTGCGAGATACATTTGGAAAGTTGGTTAGGATTAAAAAGGTCTCCTGTAGTCATTAGTCTAGTAACCGCCTATGTTTATATCTTATGATGGGGGGAAGCATACAGCCCATGACAGGTTTTAATGACAGGTTAGGGTCCCAACTCCCCCTCAACCCTGAAATGGATTAAGTGGGCAAATAACTGAATGAATGAGTACCCCATCCCATGCAAATTTTGTCCATTCTAACCTCTCCTTATCATGAACAGTTTTTAACAAGTTTTGGTGTTAACTTACATGAATGGGTAAGATTTACTCTACTTATGGGCTAGGGTCATTTGAGCAGGGGGTGTCATGTCCTGCCCAGAAACTAAATTTCATCAGATGCAGATTTAGTGTAATACGCAAATGTGCAAACTAGGGGCTCATACCTACTGTGATTTGTTTACTAACAGTCACGGGCAAGGATCAGAAACCAAATTCCAACAAAATATGATACTACCAGTGATGACACTCAGCAAAAATCAAGAATGCAAGCTTGCTGCAGTACATGAAGACAGAAAATAAAAGCTTAGTGTGTAAACACAAGCTCCACTCTGAATGAAATCAAATAAAAAAGTAAATAAGCAAGCAACAGTCTTCGATGACTACTTCAGTATAACCGTTCTGAATATTACCGCACCTACGCACTATATGTTACATTATGAGAAGTACCTACGCACTATATGTTACATTATGAGAAGTACCTATGCACTATATGTTACATTATGAGAAGTTCATGAGTTGCATGTACCCACATCTCTTTCTTCTCCTGGAGATGCTGTCAAACTCCTTTCTAAACACTTTTACCTTTAGTGCATTAGTGGGGGCAATCCAATCCCACTACTGAGAACAAGAGCTCCCACTCCTGTAAGTATGAAGACCCTGAAATTAAGAAAACACCCTCTTCAGTGTTTAAAAAAAAGGATTTAAAGAAGTCGGTACTCCAAGACGGACTTCATCTTTGGGGGGGGGTGCCCATTAAGCCATGACAATGTCCCTAAAATATGTCAACAGCCATTTGGGATTTTGCTGAATATATTTAAAAAATAAAATGGTATACACCACTGTCTCACACACTGGTCAGCCTTTTGACTGCAGATTCACTTCTCTACTTCCGACAAATAGGGTTGCCAGGTTTCTTTGTGGCTAAAACCGGATTAAGGTCACGCCCCTCACATCACTCATAACTCCACCCATTCCCACCCCTCTCCCAACCATGCCCCTCCCATTTTGTGACATCACTGGGACGTCAGCTGGACAGAGGGAATTACCTCTGCTTTTGGCAGTGTCAAGAGAGGGTATGTATTAAAAAAAAAAAAAAACATGAACTTCCAGACAAAAGTTATAAAACATGCTCCATGTTAGGTTTGGGACATGTTAAGTTTAAAAAAACAGTACAGTAGATAAGACATACATCAACCTGGACAGCAAAGAAAATCCTGTACCATACCTGTTCCTTACTGAAAGGGTTTAAGGCACAGTGTGGAACAAAACATTTAACTACAAAACTATACAAAATAAATTACCACACGGAAAGCCAAAAATATACATAAAATTATATACAAAGCAGGAGTCAGTCAACTGAAAAGTGCTAATGCAATGCATGCAAGACCCAAATTACTGCAACTGCACAAGGACAGACACCTTGCCACAGTCTCCAAGCCCCAAAACACTTACATCTACAAATGGACAAATGCTGAAGCAGCTCGCAGTTGAATAAATGACAATTCTAATTACCCCTAACCTGACAGGATAGCCAATTCTATAATGCAAAGACACGTTCCACACCACAGCAACTATAACAATAAAGCTGTCTTTTTAAATTTTAAAATCTAGTCCTTTCTGGGCTCTTCCAGCACAAAAATGCCAGATGGTTTTAGGAATGGGAAGCAGTGTTCCAAATATAGAAGCCCACATTATGTCGAATCAAACACTGAAGTCGCCCTCATGGTAAAGCCATCCTACTCCAAATAATGCCAAAAATGCTATTGGTAGCACAGATATAAATCTGGCCATCCTGTTAACTACAGTTAGGAGGTTCCCTGAGTTTAGGCAAAAAGACCACAATAACCAGTAGGTATACTCTATTCCCATAATCAAAAAGCCTATGCCAATGACCCTTCATGATTAGTGAGGAAAATAGTTTGTAGCTCAGTTTAAGTTGTATTAATATTCCATTAAAAAGCCTTGCACGAGTTGCATTAAACCAAACCCAGAGGTATTTGACCCAAACTACCATAGCTACAGAGCTGACCTATTTTCAGTTACTTTCTCAGGGTTCCAAAAATCACTGTCACTGATTTCTTTGGTACTCTCTTCATAGCAGTGGCAGCCTCTCACACACACACACACACACACACACACACACACACACACACACACACACACACACCCCTACCTCTCTGAATTTGTCCAACCATTTATTGTTGTTGTGGTCCGCTGTGAAGTCCAAACTCCAAACGTCTTCTGGAGACTGGAATTCAAATTCCACCGCGCGGTCGGAAGATGAAGACGTCATGTAAGCAATTTCAGCTTCTTCTGCATCAGTGCATGCGACCAGATGCAAAGGGTGCTCTTAAAGTAGAACACCCTTAAAAACATTTTTTTAATTAAATGAAAAGATTTTATTTTTTCTAGAGAAGAAAAGGCAGTCGCCGTTTTCCAGACAGGGTCCCTTATTTCTGGACAGTCCGGAGTCAGGTAATGGCTCTAATTATAGCCAAAAAGCACACCAGGACTAAAGGCAATAAGGAGGGGAGAGAGAGAGAGAGAGTAAAGATGGCATGGGAGAAACGCTTGAGACCGTGTCAGTGGCACAAAACCCGGACTTCATGTGTCCGGTTTTGAATAAAATTTGTAACCGGACAATTAGTCTGAAAACCGGACAGTCCGGTCAAAAACCAGACACCTGGCAACCCTACCGACAAATACTTACTTTATGGAGTTACATGTCCTTCTTTCACAGACCAGAGACTAATCTCTCTCTTCAGTTTAGTTCAACTTCTATGGAAGTGCACACTTTTTTTTAAATTGTGATATCGAATGTTACAACAGATGCCTATAGCCTGGCCATTCCCTAGCACTTCTATGCATAAACTGTGAATATGCCATCTTTACTAGTTGCCAGCCTCATTATGAATTACACCACTGTTGATTAATTTCTGAAAGGTGATATCACACAGATACTGGGAAATCACTTTTCAAGACAGAACTGTTCAAAAGCAGCATTACTTTACTGAGATGAGGCCATAAATGAAAAATCAAAGTTTAGTCCAGAATTACTAATAGTTGTATTTATAAGCTTGTGATCAACTTGGTGAAGGTTTGCTTGTAAATTTTATTTTCAGACTTTCTGGGCCCAGATTGTCTGTGATAACTCTACAGCCAACTACCTAATGAAATAAACATCACTGACATAATGAAAATTCTGACAAGGAAAATTAAATTCTTTCACAGAAACTTTACAACTGCAGTACCAAAGAGATCAACTGTCGGTGCAGTTGGATTAGTGTTCTTGAAAGACCGGTCCAAGAATGATTCATGACTGCCTAAATCCACAAGCCCTTTGCAAGTACTAGCTTTCAATATCTGAAGACAAAATGTTAAGCAATCTGTACCAACGTCACCTCATGAATCAAGTCACTCCAACTGTGCAACTCTGTCCAAAAAGGTGAATTTATACAGTAGTTAGGAAATCACCTATCAGGACAGAGCTGGACCAACAACACTATCATAAATTATGAAAGGGGTAATAAACGCAGTTGTCAGGGCTTGGTGGAGTACAGTTATGGTTAGTTGCTGAATTTAAATGTTACGTGTTTAATACAGCAAATTGCAGCTTGCAAATTTGCTAAAATCAATATTGTATGAACATCCTTTCAGCATTTCATCTACACGGTGCTGGATCAGAATTCTGTTCCTAAAGGTAATTCCACTGGTGCTCTCTAAACTCAATGGTACAATGTTTTTGGGAGGAGTTGCCTAGCATTGAACATCAAGCTTTCACTGGTACTCAAACACATCCGATCTCACCATACTTCTTTCTCCTCTCCTTCCTCTGCAGCCTCTTCACCACGTCATACTACCTCGGAAGCTTTCCTTTCTAGAAGAGTCTGGCCCACAGGAATTCACCCTTTTTTCAGGTTTCTGAAGGTTGAGAGCTGGGAAACTGTTCTGCCATCATCCAGAGTGTGTTTATATTGCTGTTAGTTCTACTCCCTACCCACTGTGGCTGCAAATGCATCTGCTGAAATAGGGTCTACAATGCCTCCAGACAACTAGTTGGGCTAGAGTGCAAACAGATGCACAGGAACCTAATGTGCTGATGTGAAATGAACTGCAAATCCCCTTATTTGCTGAAAAGCGGAGCTAACAGCAGCAAATCATCATTTTCCCAACCCCCCTCCAACAGTGGGCAAGCTGGCACTGCATCTTGCAGATAGGGAGCCAAAGTCTCAGCCAGGCCTTTATTGCCAGCCCAGTGGCCAGCTCAACTATTATGAAGGGGGAGTATGGATTTTTGCAGTAATGTCATCTACAGGACGCTTAGTAGCATTAGGCTCACATGAGCACATCTGCACACAGAAAGGAGGGTAGATGTCTTCCCATCATGGGCAGGTACACCTATGGGCATCTGCCAGTATTGATGCACACCCCTCCCCTTGGAGAAAGTGTAGGGCATATAAAAAAAATCCTTATAGTTAGCAGTAGATAATGCATGCTTGGGGTGCCACAGTCCTCCCAACTACCCCCTGAAGATGACTTAGTGCTTCACCAGTTGTGCCCCATGTTGAGAATCCTGGTTTAAGAGAGAAGCTGGTCAGTCTTGACAGCTGGGGAAAGGAGAGGCCTCTAACACCTGCAGATGGTCATCTTGGTCAAGGAGGCCAAAAATGTTTTTTGAAAATATTTCTCTCCAGCCACAAGATGTGAATTTTTCAATGTATACCTTTGAAACTAAGGTCAGTCATTTAAAAATGGGGTTGGGAGGGTGGCCTAATGGTTAAGGTGTTTGCCTTACCAACACAAGGTACAGGGTTTGAATCTCACAGGGGATAATTGACTAGGCTTAAAATGGCTCACAATGGCAGTTAGCCTAGTACTAACCTATGAACCTATAAAATGTACCATATCATGAACGTATTGTCTAATATGAAGATGCTAGGAAATATCCAGTTCTGCATTCTGACATGGTACACTTCAACACCCACCAACCCAAAGACTCATATACTGTCTAGGTCATTTGAATTGCAGTAGAGAATTATGGGGCTACTCACAATCAGTGTGTCACTGTACAAATGCATTATGCGTGTTATGTTTACAACACCACTGTGATTACTGCAAGTTATAGACATGGATCTCAGTACTCAAAGACAGGGCACAAATGCATGGCGCTGTTGCTACTGAACAGCAAGTGCCCTAGGGCACATCGCATACCTCCAACTATTAAGTACACTGGGAAATCGATCACAATGTGCTTAAAAATGCAGTGAAGCATGGAACAGCTATCAGGTAAGGTAAGCCCATGTCTGAGAAATCTTACTCGTTCACTCTTCCCTGGACCCTCTGTTGCATTGTCAAGCAGTGATCCATAAAGATGATCTATTCATTAGGCACAACAGCAGAGATTGGCTCATTATGATATTACAGAGGATCAACTGTCCTGCCAGCTCCCATTGGTAGAAGCTTGTCAACAACATTGTGTGAGGGTGGAACAATGTGGCTAAGGTAGAAGGTCGACCTCCAAGAACCACACCGACTGTAGGTATGTAGCTCCAGTCACAAAAGTAACTGGAACCAGACCATAAATAGTCGGCGCTTTCTAAATCAGACACAACCTAGCCTGAGGTCCATCTGTATGCAATTACATGCACACAACACTGACTACACAGTGGCATAACACCACATACAAGGTTTTACAAGGCTTTGTTATGCAGATACACTCTGTACCAGACCTATTCCATGGGACACAACATTCATAAAACATTCTGCTTTGCTGCACATGTGCTCAAACCACTGTAATCTGCTCTTTTTAGCCTTCTTTGCAATTGGAGTCCCTTTTGCCACTGCTGTGATCTTATTTCATCTGTCCCACAGCACTGGAAACATGAGCCACAAAGCATTATAGAAAATGAAGTTTATATCACATGGGATCACGCATTACCAACAATTCAAAAAACAAATGCGAGAAAAACAAATATATTAGTCCAAGTAAAGAAGACAAAAGTAGCACCGATCACTGAAACTGATGCATCCAGTGACTACAGTGTCTTGCACACAAACACAAAGTAATAAAATCCATGATTTATAGGCAGAAATGAGGGCAATGTGGAAGGATACCCAGACAGTTCCAATATTAGTAGGAGCAATGGGTCTTATGAAAAATAATTTACAGTCATACTTAGATGCGTTACAAATACATGTAACTGTGTATGAATTGCAGGAGTCATCATTTCTGGGTACATTGTGGGTGCTGCGAAGAGCACTTTTGGCTATCAAAGATTGAAACAATACTAATTTCATGAACTTTACTCATACTTTGACTTGGGCATGGGGTCCATTCCTGTCATAGTATTAGAAACCCAAAAGACTTGGAGAAATTAAACTGATAGACGACTGTCTCTAATTCCTGAAGAAAAAAACATGCAAGGTGATCAAACCTGGCTACAATTCTGCTGTGCAATTTGCTTTTAACAACTGCATCAGAGTATATAATGCTGAAATATGGCACAAAGTCACCGCCTCCTTTCATACTACATATTCCTTCACAGCAAGTTCCAAGACTTTTTGAATGAATGTAACAAAACACAGTTAGCACTTGGTTCCTAACATTTACCATGACAAGGATGATTTCTAACATACTTCAGCAATGTCTCAATTTGGTGTCTAGTATTTCTCCAAAGCTAGATATGATAAGGCATCAACTGAGGTTATGCAATAAATACTGCTTGTGCAAAGCTAGGCATCGTAAGGCATCGACTGAGGTTACATGATAAATATTGCTTGTGCAAAGCTAGGCATCGTAAGGCATCGACTGAGGTTATGCAATAAACACTGCTTGTGCAAAGCTAATATTGTAAGACATCAAGTGACATTACATAAGTATTACTTGTGCTGAGTAGATGAAAAGAAACACACCTGCATTAATATTCATAACTCAGATGATCCGAATTCGGCTTGTGCCCAAGAAATGAGCCCAGCAAGGAGGGATGGGACTGAGCATCTGGTAGGATTTTTCACATATTCCATTGGGGAAGGTGAGATGGAGTCTCACAGCAAGAGCTCCATGTGGGGATGGCCTGGAAATGAAGCACTTAGAACTAAGGACTACAGTCACTGGAAGCTGACAAAGGACAGCTCATGGAGTCTAGCTAGAATTAGAGATTAGGTATGCTCTCAGACAAGGTCTGCTGCTTTCTGAACAGTGGAAGAAATACGTTTTCTAACCTTGTAAGATGGCAGCCATAACTGTGGGCTGTCAGCCCCCACCCCCCAAGTTTCTCATGGAGCAAAGATTCAATAGTATTAAGTAGTCCAAAACAGGATAAAGGTGAGAGGACCAAAAGTTAAAAAAACAGTCACTGGTGCAAAAAAAAAAAACTTCATGTAAAACAACCAAGCTATTGGCCTTAAGCTTTGAGATAAATACCACATATTTTACAGCTGTGTCAGTCCGGGTACGAGAGCAAACCCATCTTTAAAATAAATACTTCAATCAACTCCAAACATTCACTGGCAGCATGTTGCAAAAATCAGTGCATTTTCTCTGTCTTACTTGTTAAAATTCAAGTATGCAAGACAAAAATTCAGAAATGGTGTATCCTTCACTATTCACTATGCTTAAAAACAGGAAAACTACAGCTCACACTGGTTCCAATTCTTCAAAAATTTTGACCATTATGTTCCTCTGGGAGTATTAGACTGGTAAAGCCTTAACTACAGCACAGTCGACTCGGGTTCAGTTAGACCTTCTAAAGACTGATAGAACAGCATTCATTGACGACACTCTTTTATGGGAGATATGATCCAAACAGGGGAGTTGCCCTGTGATGAATCAACTAGTGTGGGAAGCATGACAGGGAGCAGGTAGGGCATCTAAAAAACAGAACAGAAGCAATGATGACCAAGCCCTCAGGATGTCCTTAGGATCCAACCAGCTCCAGTGATACCGGGGGGTGGTAACAAAAAGTGGTGAACCCAGCATGGATGTGGGGTGCTGAGGACCTGGCCAGTGAAAACAGCCCAAGTGGATGGCACAAAACTGTGAACAATGTGCCCCTTTCTTCAACAATAATATACAAGTGCAATAGTGCAGCAGTTAGAGCGTACACCTTGCATGTAGTCATTTACAGTTCGAGCCTCACCAAACCCATTTCCATTTGGATGGCAAGTAGTGCAGCGGTAGTGTTTTTGCCTCACAGCAAGAGGTTCTCCGGTTTGATTCTCAGCTGGGGTGCCCTCTGTGCGGAGTTTGCATGCTCTCCCTGTGTTCGTGTGGGTTTCCTCTCATATTTCAAAGACATGCATCTAGAGAATTTCTCCCCGGGCCTCCACTGAAAATTGGCTTCGTTCCAAGTCAGACTTTCCCAGTAAACAAATGTTAAATTAAAAAAAAAAAATCTTTGGCGTTGCTATTAATTGAAGGGGTGGGACAGAAGCTCTCACATGGGTGATATAAGGGTATAGACCACCTACAAAACTATTTGCTTTCTTGCTTCATTTTAAATGGCAGTTTTTTTCATCCCTTGGCACCAATCACAAACTGATATCCTCTGGCACTTGCTTCTTCCACCTCTGCTCACCTTATGTACCTGTAAGCTCCTTTCCCCGACCATCCTGGACATTTCCTTTGCCAAATAAGACTATTGACTTCATAGGGATAGCATTCTCAAGGTAGCAATCCTAGGGCCCAGAAGTGAGGATCCTATGGAGAGTAGCAGAAGGGATGTGATGATATCCCCTCGCACTGCACAAGGGCCTACCCATTGTGAGCAGGACATCATGCCACCCCTTTTACTTAGTTAACCTGCAATGTACCTGGTCTGCACCAGGGGTTATATGTGCAGCCATTCATTTTAAACTCCCCAACATACATCAGACAGACTCATATCTCTCAACTGTACTGAATTCCTCAGAATTTCATGGTTTTAAGGCTAAAATAACGGAGTGCCACGAATTCCCAAGTGGCCCTTTCAAATCCTGATTTTTTTTTTAATTTTTTTCTTTATTTACAATTTTTTGTTAATACTGACATCATAGTGTATTGTATCCTGCAATAACATGCAGGGGCATGTGAGATGACACCAGCATTGTGAGACCGTGCCCATGATAACGCAGCAAAAGTGAAATGAAGTGAACTCAGCCATTCAGCCAGAACTGCAAATCTCACATACCAAAGGCAGGACAAGTAGCAGTAGTGTTTGCGAGTGTACTGCCCAGCTGAAGCAGAATTCTACACCGTTTCCTAGAAGTACTTGTATAGATCGGATCGGTGCTGGTGGATTTTTACAGTACTGTTGGACAAAGATACCAGGTTAACAACATTGAAACTATTTCAGTTGTTATTATCCGGTCAAAGTTTTTTTTCCACGACATAGATGCAGGTGGTTAATGAAGATAGGAGACTCCATGTGCGTCTGTCTTAATTCGTTTAGCTGGAGTGGAAAATGTAGAAGTAGGTACCTGCTTTATTTTATGAACAGCTCTCAATGTTTTTTCTCTGTAACTGAAGGAAAAAAATGTCAACGCCCCCCCAAATCAGGAACATTTAAAATGTTGGTATTAATTCACTACAAACTTGTTAAAACTGGATTTGAATTTGCTGAAGAGAGAGTTCATTATGTAACTTCAGTAAAATAAAAGGTATTTCTGCTTTAGAGGAAATGCCATGCATTTAGTAAAGCAACTCTGCCACTAATATAGCACCATTTGAGCCAGCTAAAATGAATCCTGTTTAGATGAGACCTTTGGCCATCTCATGGTTTTGCTACAGCCTTCTATCTGGCTTTTTGCCCCACAGCTTATGTGCAAATGTGAAGTAGGGAAGGGATTTGAAATCTGGTACATTGCATCAGCTATAGTTGAGAGATCTTAGGCTCACAGACATGTTTTAAGGCTATTTAAAATATAAACAAAGACAACATAGAAACATTATTCAAAATTTAATTTCAAGTGGTAGGAAAACATGCATCAGTGTTTACATGTAAGCTGTCTAAGATGCACCATCATTTGTCCACAAGGCCCACTGTAGCATTTAGTGGTAACACCAAGGCAGTTGTTTAATACACTAAACTGTTTAATTCACATAATGGCATGTTGAAACATTACTAAGACTTATCTGGTCCCATTAATAACTGCAGACAACTCCAGAAACACATTTGAACTAATTCTTTCAAAAATGTGTATGGCAAACCTGCAGTACAGTCCTACTATTGGTTTCACTGCTAAAAATATAAACAAACCACAAAGGTTATCATATTAACTAGCCTACATAAAAGTAAATTTAGATAAATGTACATGACAGTTTTACTTGAATTAAGCTGGCACATCCACATAAATAACTGATATCAGAGTACGGTTAATGTCAGCAGTTGGAGAGTTCTCCTTTCAATCTAAAGTCAGAAAGTCAGTACTACATTTCGGTTATATTTTGTCAAACAGATGCTATTAGCACCATTCTGCTTCAGTTATAAATTACCAAAAAAGACAAAGGCTAACAACAGTCTCTCCAGGATCTCAGACAGTGACAGCACCATGCTGCCAGAAGCCGACCAAATATGCATTAGAGGACTAATTTCCTGATGTCATTGCAAGCAGCAGCTAGCAATGCACTCGCATAGGCATCACCACGTACAGTACAGTACATGACGGTAGTGGTGTGGGCTGCAGAGGCTTACAAGCAGTTTTTACCATTACCTTCCCCTTATGAGGTTTCCAATAAGCCACCAAGCTGACAACATGCTGTACAGAAGGAAAGGAAACTGGCATGACAAAACCAGTCCAAACATATACGCACTGCTTGGCTGCACTAAGCCACGGCATAAAGAAAAATATAAATATTTCACTACAAGCATCTCCCTACCAAGACATAGGTGCCACTTCAACACACAAAGCATATTACTTGCTCTGAACATGGTCAATTTGCAATTTATTTGCTTAGAAAACATACAGTGGATTGTAGTTGTCAACCACTTTTGGCCTCCAGGATTAACAGTGCAAGCAAACTGTACCAACTCACCTATTCAAGACTGCTAACTTTATTCGCTCACTTTAATATCTTATATGGCGCGCCTTCCTTTTTTTTTTTTTTTTTGCCAAAAGTTTCCAAACGTACTATACAGCAAAGCTGGATCAGCATCGAAATAAAACATAAAATGAGTCTGAGAACGTCCCCTTGACCTAGTTGCTAGCTCCTTTGCAGCCCCCGAATCTGTCACAGGGGAAGTGTCAATTTAGGAGATACTATTCTGTAGAAATACACCAATGAGAAGCTAGAAAGGTGGGAAAAACAAACTTGTGTTACAGCAGCACTCTGATTAATAATTGTGGACGATGCAGTCTCTTTGTCAGCTAACAGACATCTAAAGAAACCTTCTCTTTACTCTGGTTATGTTCCACCTACATACTGGCCGTCACTTAATTAGCGGGGAAAATGAGCATTATAAAATGATAATCACTGACAGATCTCGCCATTTGCTAGGAGACCAACTCCTTTGACCCCTTCCCCGCATCTGACAACTCAACGGACAAAAACACAGTAGAAGTAATTACCATATAACTGTTGGACAAACAAGGAAGCCCCGCCCTTCTCGTTTCCTACTGGCTGGTGTGAATCGCTTGTCAGTCTCACAATAGTACAATTCTGACTACTATAATAACGGAGGGTACTGGAATTTAACAGTTCTGATGGGGGTGGGGGGCAGATTAATCGGAGAACTTAGTCTTTTGATTGTTGGGTTAATATACTCAGCTGTCAAAATGAGTGTGCAATACCAAGGGTCTCAACCCCTGTGATTTATAGCAATATGATTTTGGCCCACGGATTTTAGCCTTGCTCCTTTTTAGATTTGCTGTGGGTAAATAGCTAATTACAACTATTCCCAAACATCCCATATAACCAACTGTATAGGGTCTAGTATGTAAAAACCTCCTATTGTGAAAAAAGTGCACCTCTTTTTCACACTCTGCTATGACTTTTAATGTTTAGAGGTTGAGAGGTGTGTACAGTATGCCTAAGCCACAACACACCATGGTGCTGGAGGTACTGCCCACTGAAAAATGTTGCCATGAAACTCAGTTAAAAAAGCTAATGGTTACCCATTTTTTTGTTTAATCTCAGTAAATAGTGCTTGGCTACTTATCAAGTGTGAAAAAAGGATAAAATAAATAAAATTATTTAAAGTGTATGTGTACATGCATGCAATGCATTCTGAGCGTGTGAGTGTGTGAGAGTAAAACAGAGAGAGGCAGTGCTGACTCAAAAGGTAGTCCATTAGCATGGATATTTTCAAAATTAATAGTTATGACACTTGATCTCTGGCATTATTGGATTTAAATGAGAATGATTCATCAGATACATCAATGAGTGAAACACCATTGAACAGTAAAATCGGAGACAATAAGGGGGTTTTGGGAGGGGGGCAATTTCATTAAAATGACATCTCTGAGGATGTGTTCACTCAACAAAGTGCGAGCGTGTGTGTGTGTGTGTGTGTGAGAGAGAGAGTGAATGATAGTATCCCACAATTCCAATGGAGTGGGTGGGGTTGCATAATTATGGGTGTAAATTTTATGTTAAAGAGCAAACCGATTTTTGGCCAGTTGTACTTGCTTTTCATGGGCCTTTGTCCAGATTTTTGATGTTTCCAGGTTGAGAGGTATGGAGACGGTCACCTTTCACTTCATCCTATCCCTACTGTCTAGTCAATTCAGCAACTGTCTGTTCCTGAACCCAGATTGTCAAAAGCACAAACAAATGCCTTACCTTTAGGTCCCTGGGTTGGCTTATTTTGAAAGACACTTTTAAAGAGCCTTTTATGATGTACTTTACCTGCAATGATGCATCAGTTTTCTTAAAAACTCATTATTCAATATACTTTGTTTTAATAACACATGCATGTATAATGTTTTGGTCCCCTATCCTTTTCAATGCTTTATGTACTCAATATGTCCCCACAGTAGACTACGGTATATACTAATGCTTCAAATATCAGAGAGTGTGGCAAATTTTAATGGATGGGAGAAATGACAACGCAGTGTTGTATCGTGAATAATGTTGGCAAAGCATTCTTGGAGACTATTCAAATACTGGCTCTAATGTCAGTTATTATTCTTAAAACTATAGTACAAAACACTGCCCTAGGGCTATCATATAATACCTATTACTCGAATAAAGCTTTAACTGTTTTAAGCTGTTGCACATTTTAAGGTTTTCTGTGAATTATATAGTAACTAATCTTGTTAAAGCCCAAGGTGAACGGTAGAAAGATTAACGGTTTTAAATAAATACTTGTTTAGAAATGTGTCTGATGCTACTTTATCAACATTTAGTTCAGCTACATATTTAGTAACTTTCAGTACTTCACTGGCTATGTGTTGCTAGATAGACAGGTAGGCACTGCTTATATTAAAGAGGACATGAAACTTCTACATCTGTATAAACCCCGTCAGCTCAGATTTCTGATAAATATTTGCGGACTGTGTGTGTGTGTGTGTGTGTGTGTGTGTGTGTGTGTGTGTGTGTGTGTGTGTGTGTGTGTGTGTGTGTGTCTTTGTAATTTCATCAAATGTAGAAAAGGTCACTCCCTTTACTATACTAAAAGAGGAGATTTGGCTGAAACACACAAAGGTACAGATGGGAGACACTACAAACAGGCTGAAGGGGCAGCATCAGTGACTGTCTGCATCCATATGAAACATCACATCGGACTTGAACTGCAAGGAAACACTTTATATATTGGGTCAAGGATGCCAACCTGGGGAAGCGAGGCAACAGTGTGCTTATATAGAACAACTGTACCTGTGAGTATAGGGGAGCTTCACATCTCAACTTCAAATCTCTACCAATAAATGCAGTGGCTCACAAATGTCCTCTTTTATATGGCATGATAATTGGAACTCAATGAAAGTTCAAAACCTCTCTGGTACAGAAAAGGTTTGTCTGATAAATACAAGACAGTAACAGCAGCACAGAAAGTAGCATTGCCTCACAGCAAGACGTTCTCCCGTTTGATTCTCGGCTGGAGCGCGGGGTGTGCCTTCTGTGTGGAGTCTGCATGTCCTCCCCGAGGTTGGGTGGGCGTTCAAAAGACATGCGTAAATGGGTGTGCCTTCGTTGAAGGTTGAACGTCAAGGTGGCACCTCAGTGTTCATCAAAATCTACTGCCAATCATTAGCGGACCGGAGTTCTGCTGTGGCGACCCCTAACCGTAAAAAGCTGAAAGACAACAACAACAGCAGCAGCACAGTAAATAAAACCTTTCTTTTCAGAACCAGTTCTAGAGCCAAAAGGGGAGTGGACATTTGTAGCATGAATAAATGCATCTGGAGTCAGCAGATATATATTCACCCTTAGAAAAGCAATATGAGCCATGCATGGGGATATGAAAGGCACGCAGTATCTACTGTGGCAGTTGGCTGTGGTTAAATGGGTGGTCTCTGACTGCTACATGGCAGCCTAATGAGTTACGATGAAGTTACCCCACAAATGTCAGCCATGCAGTTTGTAACGTGGGCTTCAAATTTTGGTCTGCCAGTATCAATGAAAACTTCTGACAGTGTATGCAGTGTGCAGTAACAAGAATATTCTTTTCTTATGCCGAATCAAACTCCCTTCTACAACCTCCAGCACCACAACACTACTAAATGTCAAGGAAGATAATGGGATTCACCAAATCTAAATTCTCTGACCTGCCACAAAAAGGTAAGACTACTTTATATAAAGTTTAAATAAGGAAGTGCGGGGGAGGGGGGTTAGTAATAAACAGAGCTGGCTGAGTTGATCAGCCCCTCCTGTGTCAGGAACTAGAGAGGCATCACTAGGATTCCTCACCAGAAGCAACTTCACATCAGACAGAAAAGATATAATTAAACTCACTACAACAAAGCCTTCATTTGTAAATGCCTTATTGGACTTCTGGGTTAAATAACCACTGGACGCTTCCAAGCCAGCTGTACCTACAGGTCAATAAACGGCAGACAGGTGGTACAGCAGAGTAGCAGCACCCCCTTGGATGAACCAAGAGTTGGAATTCCCACTTGAAAACATGTGACTAACCTCCACGATGTCGGTCTACACAAGGTATTCATTTCAAATACCTAGTGTCAAAAAAAAAAGGAAAGTTTTGACTTCATGGCTAACACTACACATGGCAGGTGTCATATCCTCAAAATATATAAATCAAAAATCAAGCCAGCCTAGTAAACCCTGCTAGGCCTTAGCTGCTGATGGGCAGCACCAGCCTCCAGAGAAGGCCAAAGAGCTAGCTGCAAAGACGCCATCTTCAAAGCCTCAGACACCAAGGCTATGTTTATATCAAATTCCAGTAATAAACTATAAACACACGGATGGTACAACCAATTCTATGATGCTAACCTCCCCCCACTGGGCCAACAAGCTCTAAGATCTGGAAGCTACATGGAGACAAGATCATGATTCTGCAGCTGTCTATACAGTGCACCAGTCAGACCCTACTGCTTCATAATCACTCAAAGAGGAGGACATCGGTACCCAAAACTTCAGAGAAACAATTTTCACTGAGGCCCAGAGTTCTGTTCTGTTGCTGCCCACTATAAAACTTACAGAATAGGTAAAGCAGTTTTAAGAGGTCAGAGACCGATTTATTTACAATAAATAATTGGATTCACTATCAAATGAACTATTTCAGCCACAACCTACGCTGTAAATGTACAAAGGTAAAAAGAAAGCATAACTATCCGGAAGGAAATGCAAAAATATACAAGAAAATGTGAATGCTATGGTATAAAGAAATGTAAGGAATGCACATCTGTGGTACACGTAATGTAGCTACTCTCATTTTTTTTTACTAAGAAAATCCACTAAGGGGAAATGCAAACAATATAAAATAACCATGTCCATACCGTGGGAGGTTCCACACCTTGTAGAATATCACTGTTACAGAACACTGACAAGGCAAACTCGTTCATCAGTGGCATTAATATACTGACTAACCTTCAGCAACACGTACAGATGTCCTCAAGTTTTCTTAAACTATTTAAATGCACAAGAACTGTCTCCCAGGTTCAAGAAAGAAAGTCTGGAAAGCATCACTGAGAAGATTACAGCAAATTATTATGGACCTGCTTAAATTAGATCAAGATTTTTATGTCATATCTAATTATATTACTTTTCTAAACACTCTGCAAATTGTTTAACTTGGTTGTTTTATTCTCAGTAATTAGTGCTTTCATTCTTTATTTTGGTTACCTGGTGGAATAGTTTCTTGATGTTTTTTTTCTTTTTGTTACATACTGAAAAATTTAATAAAAGGAATTTTGAAAAAAAGAAATCGAGAAATGCAGGAAGGCAATTACCAAGCAGCAGGTCATAGTTAGACTCGGAACGAGAAAGAAACTCTTACTGCATGGATTCCAAGTGCAAGAAAATATAAACTAAAGCACTTGCTTACCAACTGTATGGAAAATACCCGCCTTCTAGAGACAGCTAAAGAAAAAAAAATTCTAAGCTCCAAAATGACAGGGTAAAAGTACTGAGAAAACAGTGAGCATTATGTGTCAATGTTTAAAAAAAATGGAAGTTTAAAGAAAATAACATATTTGACCCAATGAGTCTACAGAGAAAAAAAATAATGGGTAAAAATGGTTGGAAAAATTCTACGGTTATGATACAGTTAAAAATGGGCGAAAAGCAAACAAAAATGTCTCCTGCAACAGAAGCAGGATGGAGTTTCATACTGAATCGAGCATTGGTGGGGCTGCAGAATACATGTCAATTCAGCACCACCCCCTGACAGTGGCCAAAGCCGCCGAAAGAGTAACTCCTTCCTGACATGGTAAATGTACACGCTCAAAGGGAAGGAGAACGTAAAACTGACATTTGTAATGCATGTGACTTTCTGTTGTTTTACAATTGCTGAATATTTGGGGAAGGAGCAAGAGAGACCCCTGCTGGTCTAATAATGAACAGCTGGCTCTAGAAATCAGGCTGCACTAGTTCTGAGAACAACTAATAAATACTATGCAAGAAGCAGAGAGGACAGCAGAAGAGGTCTTTTCCATGCCAGTTGAAAGTATAAACAGTAAACACTGAATCACTGGAACAAACATATGATCTGGCACTAATGAAGAATACCTGCAAAATGCATTACTTTCATGATCCAAATCATATCTTAGAGAAGCTAATTTCCTGAAATACTGTTATATCAGGCGTGCATCAGCCCCTCCCCCTAGCACAATTTCAAGTTATGGTACTGATGATTTAAAAAATGGCGTATGTGTGAGTCTCCACTGTTCTGCACCTTTGCTATATGCAATAAAAGATGTAGTGGTAGCACACAATTTTACTTTGTGTTCACCAGCCTAGTATTTTAAGGGATCCTGAAAGATATTCTGCTTAATGAAGTAAATCTAGCTATAGAAACTCAGCAAAGTCTTTACACATCTCCAAGCCTTTAGCTATAGGCCTTTTTTTTTTTTAATTACTTTTGTCCAAGTCCTGCTTACACTTCCAGTTTATAATGTATTTTTCCAGCATGTGTTGCTGGCGGTATTTTTGCAATTAAACTGTCTTGACTAAAATGGTTGTGTTTTTCTGGTCTTTTATCCCTTTTCATCTGCTGAATCAAATTTACTCCGACATGGGAGAAGGAATGACTCTTTGCAGTCATATAAAATTAAAGGGATGCTGCAATACAAACATCACATATTCATGCAGTTTAAAGCACAGATTTATTTTTAATATTTGTTTTTACATCTACAAATCTTCCAATGTAGCATAGGAGCACTGGCGAAGGAGACCAGAGTATATTTTTTTCTTTACAGCTATGCTTTGTAGAAGAAAATTATTAAATCAAGGGCCTGAGTTTGGTTACACTGCCAAAAGCCCTGTGATTTAAGTGGCCTACGGATGCCTTATAGAATTCTTAATCACTTACTTTCTGCTTTTTTGATATAATATTTAAACTGATGGCATTATTATGATTAAGTGCCACAGTTTGAGTTGTGCTTAATCGCGGGGTCTTTGCTGCCCCATATACCAAAATAAACAGTGATTACAATGTCCATGTCACACAGTACCACTGACATATAGTGCTGCAGCCTAAGCCAACAGCATTAGTGTTGATTTATACTACACCAATGATTTTGCTAGACACTCCAATCTCTATCTGTACACAAAATACCCCAACAACATACCTGTTCCATGTTCACACTACCTAGTTCTTACCCTCACCCATCTGGGTGATAAACATGTAACAGGAAATTGTTAAAATGTGGTGAAATCAAGTATACATGTGGCAAATACAAAGCAATTATTTGCTAGGGAAATATTAATTGGTTTACTAAGTACATTCTAGAAGCTTAAACAGGAAGAAAACTAGGCAAATTAGGAGGATTAAGCAATTTGGTAGCACTCTCAACATCTATGCTTCCAGAATCCGGCTATTAGCTGCTCACCCCTCACTCACTCTCTCTCCCCCCTTGTTCCAAACTCCTCCTGGTTCCATCTGACAGGAAGGTATTACCCATACCCAAACCTGTAATTGTCACTGGTGGGTTTGGACTTTAGATTAAGGAGTGGCATGAGACATGGCAGAGTCATATATGCAGACACATGCAACAGGCTCTATCTAGGGACAGGGGGCACTATACATGTACAAAACTACATATACAGTCACGTCATAACTCTCAATGAATCAGGAACAAATCCAGAATAACCAGGGACAATAAAGGGCACTTAAAATATTGGTACTATTAACCTCAGACTGGCAGAATGAGTGAATGTGAATTAATACACATTGTCTGATGTAAAAGAAGTCTATAACTAATTATTGTCAAAAGTGTAATTCACCACCTTTCTCCGAAAATCACCAGTTTGTGGTGGAATTAAGCAGGAGACAGATAAAGTCATGTCAAAATCTGAGACAGTTGAGAGCTATGAATCACACTGCTGCTGGGGAAGTGGTTGCATATAAAATTACATACATTCTATTAAAAGGGTTACCTACATAGCATGGATAGAACAGCTGTGGTAGAAAATTTAATAACTAAAGGAAACATCTATGTTTTCTATTGAACTGCCTTTTCAAGCAGTTACTTCTGAACGGATAGCTTCACTCCTATCTTTAAACCCTTTACTACTGCGATTTTTCCAAAATGTACATATCTGTACTAACAGCTTTTGGCTATTTTTGTTCCACATCTGTAGGTCTGTATTTCAAAAATGGTTTGATAAATTTCTAATGGACTTCTTTTTTTGACTATGACATATCATTTGACTGTGTTCCTATCCGCAAAAGTAATGCTACTGTTGAAACATGAATTTTAATCTGAACATTTTTATTTTTTCCTTCCAGGAGGATTAAAAACATTGAAAACCTCATATGTACATCCCTAAATGTGTTGTTGTAGGTAAGATTTTACAATAACCTAATGTATTTATGGTTTTAACAGCTTTACATATGTTACCATGCATAAAAATGTTAAATGTTTACTCTTGCCTGGATATGAATCTAACCAGTAGACAGTAAGATTTCTGTAATATTTTGAAATTTTCTATTTAAATTTCAAGAAAAAAAGTTACTTGGATTGTGATGCCCATGCACTGGCCCAGTAATCACGGAGCCTCAATCCTCACCAGTGAGGGGTGCCCACACTGGGAAGGATAAGTACACAAGTACAATTTCCCTTAAGAGCAGAGAGATCAGTCAGGCTGGGGCTGGTTTCTCCCTCTCTCTCCAGATCCCCAATGGGACTCCTCACTGGCACAGCTATAGGGGTCATGTCTGAGATGAGTAGTCGAACCAAAACCTCCAATACTCTCTCTGTCCAACCAGCACTTCTTATCTCTGCCCAACTAGCTGACACACACACTCTGAGATTTGGTTTATATACAAACTCACAGACACTCCTGAGAAAGGCTAGCACAGGCCCACTAGCAATGCCCCCTTCTGACCAGGCTATAAGGTAGTAAAACCCACTGCCAACTACTCTTATCAGCTACTATTAAAGGCTCTTACCAAAGGGTGTCCAATTCTACTGTGCAAGGTTACTGTTATCCAAATAGTAAGTGTAACCCAGGGCTAAGACTATTGGAGTGCCTTAATGCAGTATGACCAAATACATGCAAGTACTCTTTAAGAGTTTAAATTATCTCTACACAAAGCAGCCACAGTTCAAAATGTTAAAAATAAAAAATAAAAACACAAGACATTACTCATTAATTCAATACAACAAAATTAGAGAGTTCAGAAATAAGAGGAAATATTTTAAAACATTGTAGGACAGTCTGACAAATATAGAAAACAGCTAGACTAATCTGGCTATATTCCTATGTCTAACAGAAATACTCAGATCTATCGTCCTACTTCCAGAGCAAAGCAAGCGCTGGTGAGCTAATCTGTTCAGCTTCAGACACAAATATAAAACGCTCAATCTTTTTCTCTGAGAAAGTCTTAAATTGATAATACACATTACTACGGAGTCATTTCAGATTACATCATTCTTGACACTTCTACTTTAGTTTCCCAGGCTCACAGAACTTAAAATTTTAACATTTCTTTTTGTAATCTTCACCTGCCAGGCAGCCACAGCAATAAAAGACACTTTACATGTAAGGCCTAGTATTTATCTCTTAGAACAATAGAAAGAATTTCCTAGCCCAGAAATCCTGTCTCCTAGCTTGAGATCAAACTGTCATAAAATGCTTTACTCATCAGCTTTCTTCCAGCAGGGTGCACTGTGGTTACATTTTTGAAGCTCGGAACATACACAGTTTTCTTACATTTGTCAAACAAGCCTGTGAATCATATTAATATTTACAAATACATAGAATTATTTACAAAATTATATCCAGCTAGGCTGGCAGCCTTCACAACCCCCCCCCCCCCCCAGAGAACTCAAGCTAGTTTTTCAAGTGACCCTTGAGAAACATTGCTTAAGAGGATTAGGTCGATCTGGGTATACCTTACTCCAGATCCCTGTCTTGAGAGAGCATCTGTGTTGGCATTGCTAATCCCACTGCGGTGCTGCACTGACATGACATATATGCTTGCAACCCTAGGCTCCATCTTAGCAACTTAACATCTTGCTGGCTGGCTCGATGTAACAATGTTAGGAGATTGTGATCTGTAACTACAGTGAATTTCCTTCCATACAGATATGGCTGAAGTTTCTTCAGTGCCCACACTATGGCTAGAAATTCTTTTTCTACAGCTGCATAGCATTCCTCCCTGGGTTGAAGCCTATGACTGAGATAAACCACTGGGTGTTCTCTCTCTCTGAAGAAATCTGGCTATGTACAGCCCCCACCCCACTGTTCAAAGCATTCACCTGCACAACAAATTATTTGCTGTAATCTGGACTGGCTAACACACAGGGGGTCCTCCTAAAGCTTCTTTAAGCTTCTGGAATGCCTGTTCACATGCTGGGGTCCACACTACCTTATCTGGGCTGTTTTTCCTAGTCAGGTCTGTGAGGGGAGTGAGCAGCTGTGGTACTATAACTGGGGACAAACTTGCTGTAGTACCCTGCTGCCCCCAAGAACGCCCTCACCTGCCTTTTGGTAACAGGTACAGGCCATGCCTGAATAGCTTCCACTTTGGCTGGTTCTGGCCTGATCTTACCACTCCGCACTCTATGTCCTAGGTAGGAGACCTATGCCATACCCACCTGACATTTCCTGGGCTTAATGGTCAACCCTGCCCTCTGTAATCTGCCCAGCACCTCCCTGACATGCTGAAGGTGCTCTTGCCAGAAAAGGCTGCAGATGGCAATATCATCTAGGTAAGCAAGGACAAACCCTCCTGCTTCTGCTAGGATATGATCTACTAGCCACTGGAAAGTTGCTAAGGCATTTTTGTGAACTCATACAAGCCAAAAGGAGTCACAAAGGCTAACCTCTCTCTAGCACTGGGAGTCAAGGGCACCTGCCAGTAACCCTTGGTAAGATCAATGGTGGTAAAATACTTAGCCCCACGCAGCTGCTCTAAGGCTTCATCTGTCCTAGGCATGTGGTAAGCATCTGATTTTGTGTGACTATTTCCTGTAGTCCACACACAACCTGGTGTTGCCATCCTTCTTTGGCACCAGCACCACTGGGGAGGCCCAGGGACTGTTGGACTCAAATTATCCCTAGTTTCAACATTTCCTGCATCTCCTCCCTTAGAATCTGTTTGACTCTCTCGGGGAACCCTATAAGGGGCCTGCTTAACAGGCCATTGGGGTCCTGTATCCACATGGTGCTGCACCAGATGGGTGCACCCTGGTTTCCCAGTGAACATGTCCCCAAACTTCTGTAACACTGCTCGAATTTCTCAAACCTGGGTAGGAGATAGCTGCTGGGATATTGTTACCCCTTCCACTGAGGTGTCAGTCCGAACCTCACTGAGGATATCAGTCACCAGATCTTTCCTCAGACTCCTCCTGCAGTCCACTGCAAATACTCAGCACAAGGGACTCCCTATCATGTAAGGTTTCATTAGGTCAACATAGTACAATTTGTGCTCCCGCCTTCTGCCTAGCAGTTCCACCATGTGGTTAACATAACTTGTAGGGTCCCTCCCAAGCTGCCTGCAGCTTGTTGTGTCTGACAGGAATGAAAACCATTATTGCTGCCATACTGCGTACTCTCTAGCTTGAGCATTCCTATCATACCAGATCTTTTTCTGCTGTTGGGCTTCTGCCAAGTTCTCCTGGGTCAAGCCCATGAGTTCTCGGAGTCTTGCCCTGAGGTTTAGGACATATGCCACAGACTCCATATGGGATTCACACTTACCCTCCCCACTCATCACATATTAAGTCTAGAGGCCCCCTCACCCTATCCCCAAACAGCAACTCAAAGGGTGAAACAAATGTGGATTCCTTTGGCACCTCTCTGTAAGCAAACAGATGGGGCAAATATTTGTACCACTCCCTCTTAAACTGGTCTGCAAATACTTGCAGCATAACTTTAGTGTAGAGTTTAACCTCTCATCAAGGCCATTAGTCTAGGGGTGGTCTTTAGGTGCTTCAACCCCACAGTGCTTCCACAGACAAGCCAGCAGGGCTTTAATGAAATTGGCACCTCTGTCAGTCAGTACTTCTTTTGGGAAACCTACCCTGCTGAAAATCTCTAACAAAGCATTTGCCACCTTTTCTGCCTCAATGGAGGACAATGCCACTGCCTCAGGGCATCTAGTAGCAAACTCTCCTACTACTACAGTATACTTTTTCCTTGTGGAACTTGGGGTACTCGGAGGCCCCACAATATCCATAGCTACCCCCTGAAATGGCTCCTCAATCACAGGAAAAGGCATCAAAGGAGCTTTCACCTCATCTCCTGCCTTGCCTACCTTTTGACACTGCATACAGGTCCTGCAGTACCCTGTTACATCTCTGGAAATTCTAGGCCAATAGAAGTTCTGCATGATATGTCTCTTTGTAAGTTTTATACCCACATGACCTGCAAAGGGAATATCATGGGCTATGGCTAGAAGTGCCAGATGGTAGGCTCTAGGCACTACCAACTGCTGTATCCTCTAACCTTATAGCCCTCCCTCAGGGGTCCACTCTCTATGCAATAACCCTTTATCCCAGTATACAGATTCCCCTTCCCTTGAGAATCAGGTGCCTCACACTAGTTACCTGCTTCAGGCCCTGTAATGTAGGATCTGAGAGATGAGCCTGTCTCAACTCTCTCTTTGTAACCCTTCCCAGCTCCCCTTCCACAGGACATCTGGTATCCTCTGACAGCGGGGCCTCACTGTCAGCCTGGGTACTGCTATTCATGTCTACATTTGCAGTCATGCTGTCCAAGGGAACATCAGTACCCACAAGCAGCTGTGGCTCACTTTCAGTGTAACTGCTACAGAGTAGCTCCCTCCTTGAAGTAACCACCTCACCAGTCCTGGCTCCAAGTGTGTGGTCTGTCTCAGTCTCCCCCAGGCTACCAGACCCACATGCTTGTCTCCAAGCCTGTGTGTAACTGCATAAACACATGGTACTGCCTTATCAAAATCCTTCCCTATCAGGATATCTCCAGGATGGTAGTTTGGTACCCTTCTTGTCTTGAGACAACCTACTGTTGGTATTTTGTCATTTCCATTTACTGGCTCCCTCAATTTTTGTTCCCCAGTCTGCCTCCGTGGACATCTATATGCGACATGGCCCCACCGGTTGCATTCAAAACATTTAACCCTAGGTCCTGGACTAGTGGTAACTGTCTCCTGGTATCTGGACTAGTGGCTTCCCCTGCTACTGGCAAATTCTTTTGGGGCAGTCTGAGCTGCCCACTATGGGTTCCCTTAGACCCATAAGCAGCACTGGGTGTCCCTTTCCTGTGCAGGATCCCTGTTTGCTAGGTAAAGGTCTCCCTTCTCCAACTCATTTACAGTAAGGCATCGTCTATCAGCTAACCAGATCCTCATGTCATCAGGCAAAGTGCTAAGGGCTTGTTCCCTCACCAAAAGGTCTGCCAGCCCTTCAGAAATGGTGACCTGACATCCACACACCCACCTATGAAAATACATGCTCAGTTCAGCAACATATTCACTCACACTTTCATCTGCCTTGTGTCTATGCCCATGAAACTTTTCCCTATAAGTTTCAGGTGTTAGCTTAAAAAATTCTAGCAAACAATTCTTTACAGCATTATAATTTAAAAAGTCAGTCAGTTTGGACAATACAGTTACAGCTTTACCAGGTAGTAAGGGGGGGGGGGTCAAGAACCGTACCCAGAAACTTTGGTCAACATCACACTGTTTACATACCCTCTCAAACATATGAATGGAACTATCAAAATTATCCCCCTCTGTAAACTGCGGAAGAAATTTACTGACCTTTTGTGCTTCTGCGGTCCAATTACTCCCTTCCACATTACCTCCACGAGTCTGGTGAAGAATTAGCATCTCCTTTTCATGCTGCCTCTGCCTCCTCTTCTCCTCAGCTTCCAGGCATATCAGTTTCTCATTCTCCTCAGCCTTCAGACATTGCAGTTTCTCATCTTCCTCAATCTCTAGACACCTCAGCCTCTTCTGTTGCTATTTCCAACCTCTTGGCCTCCAACTCAAGTCTCTAACTCCAGAAGGATTTTTAAGTCCTCTGTAGAAAGGTTGAGCTGTCCATTCTCTGAGTGGTGTACATCTCCATGGTCAGTCTGATCACCCTCTGCTATTCTCTGATGCAGCTGTGACCAAAGCTTTAATCATGTCTGCTTTAGTCAGGTTTTCATGTACCAGTCCTATAGCCTAGCACATCTCAGCCAACTGGCTTCTTTTCAGCTTACCGTACTCCTCTGCTGACATGCTTGCCTGCTCTCCCTGACTAAGCTAACAAAAGAAATAAAACAATTGTGATCTGAACTCTAAATGCTCAGTGCATGGCCGATTTAGAGTACAAAAACACCTTCAGTGATCACTGTACACAAGCTACAGGAATTCCATGTTCTACAAGCCAATTAATATGTGATGTGGCTATCTGACTACTATCAAACAATATCTGATGTGGATGTCCCACCACTGCAAAACAATTAATACGTGATGCCTGTGCACTGGCCCAGTAATCAAGGAGCCTCAATCCTCACCACTAGCACCAGTGAGGAGTATCCATATTGGGAAGGATAACAAGTACACACACAGTAAAGTACAATTTAACACCAGTGAGGGGCGTGCACATTGGGAAGGATAACAAGTACAAAGAACAATTTAACACCAGTGAGGGGCGTGCACATTGGGAAGGATAACAAGTACACACACAGTAAAGTACAATTTAACACCAGTGAGGGGCGTGTACATTGGGAAGGATAACAAGTGCACACACAGTAAAGTACAATTTAACACCAGTGAGGGGTGTGCACATTGGGAAGGATAACAAGTACACACACAGTAAAGAACAATTTAACACCAGTGAGGGGCATGCACATTGGGAAGGATAACAAGTACACACACAGTAAGTACAATTTAACACCAGTGAGGCGTGCACATTGGGAAGTATAACAAGTACACACAGTAAGTACAATTTAACACCAGTGAGGGGCGTGCACATTGGGAAGGATAACAAGTACACACAGTAAAGTACAATTTAACACCAGTGAGGGGCGTGCACATTGGGAAGGATAACAAGTACACACACAGTAAAGTACAATTTAACACCAGTGAGGGGCATGCACATTGGGAAGGATAACAAGTACACACACAGTACAGTACAATTTAACACCAGTGAGGGGTGTGCACATTGGGAAGGATAACAAGTACACACACAGTAAAGTACAATTTAACACCAGTGAGCGGCGCACATTGGGAAGGATAACAAGTACACACACAGTAAAGTACAATTTAACACCAGTGAGGGGCGTGCACATTGGGAAGGATAACAAGTACACACACAGTAAAGTACAATTTCCCTTAAGAACACACAGAGATTACAGTCAATCCAGGGCTGGTTTCTCCCTTTCTCTCCAGATCCCCAATGAGACTCTCCACTGGAACAGCTATAGGGTTCAGATCTCAGCCGTGTAGTCAAGACAAACCCTCCAGTACCGTCTCTGTCAAACCAGCGCTCTGTGTCCCTGCCTAAGTAGCTGACACACACACACACACACACACACACACACACACACACACACACACACACAGAGATTTGGTTTATATACAAACACACAGACACTCCTGGGAAAGACTGGCACAGGTCCACTAGCTATGCCCCCTTCTGTCCAGGCTATAAGGTAGTAATCCACTGCCACCAACTACTCTGATCAGCAATTATAAAGGCCCTTACCAAAGGGTGTCCAATTCTACTGTGCAATGTTATTGTTATCCATATAGTAAGTGTAACCCAGGGCTAAGGCTACTGGAGTGACTTATACAGTATCACCAAATACATGCAAGTACTCAAGAGTTTAAATTATCTCTACACAAAACAGCCACAGTTCAACGGTTTAAAATATTTAATAATAAATAAAAACATAAGAGAATACTCATTAATTCAACACAATGACAGAGTTCTGAAATCACAGCAAAATACTTTAAAACAACACTGTAGGACAGTCTGACAAATATAGAAAACAGGTAGATTAATCTGGCTATATTCCTATCTATCTCTAAGAGAAATACTAAGATCTAAGGTCTTAATTACAGAGCAAAGCAAGTGCTGGTGAGCTGATGTGCTCAGGTTCAGACACAAATACAAAATGCTCAATCTTTCTCCCTGATAAAGTCTTAAATTGACAATACATATTACTGCCGAGTCATTTCAGATTACATCATTACTGACACTTCTACTTAAGTTTCCCAGACTTACAGAACTTAAAATGTTAACATTTATTTTTGTAATCTGCACCTGCCAGGAAGCCACAGCAATAAAAGCACTTTACATGTAAAATCTAGTAATTATCTCTGTATTAGAACAATAGAAAGAATTTCCTAGCCCAGACATCCTGTCTCCTAGCTTGAGATCAAACTGTCATAAAATGCTTTACTCGTCAGCTTTCTTCCAGCTGGGTGCACTGTGGTTACATTTTTGAAGCTCAGAACATACACAGTTTTCTTACATTTGTCAAACAAGCCTGTGAATCATATTAATATTTACAAGGACACAGAATTATTTACAAAATTCTATTTATCTAGGCTGGCAGCCTTCACATGGATAATCAATTACAGAGTGTTTATAGCAGGCTTTTTTAGTTTTAAAGAGAATAATGTGGTTTCACCTAGAAAATAAACACATTATCTGCAATTGTTTTAAGTATTATAAACACTACATATTTTTAGTTTTCATATTAAAAGTCCAATGGCTATCTATTTAGTCTGTCTTTGCTGACAAAGTCTGACTGGTAAGAACACTTTCAGTGGAGACTCAGGGAGAAAAGCTCCTTGTGCAAGTGTAAACCTACTGGTGGCTCCTAACAATACAAGTTTCTCCTTTGAATAATTTCATATTTTCTAGTAAAAAAAATTTCCTAGAAAAATATGTCAATCAATTGCAGATAATTTGAAGTAAAAATACAGGCAGACAACTCCATTTTTAGTTTGTATGCCATTTCATCTGTTTATAATGGTGGAACATGGTATATTTATACTAGAAACGTTCACACAGTATTTTCTTTTACTCAGCTGAAAGGGACACAATTTAATACAAATATAAGGAAATATGTATTCATGGATAGAGTGGTAGACAGGTGGTATGAGCTGCCAGTATTGGTAGTGGAAGTAAAGACAATAAAAAACCTTGTCATGGATTCCTGCAGAAAAAGACTGAATGAGGGTGGGGAGCTGCTTATGGTTAGCTACAGTACCTGGACTACACAGACAATCTCCTCCCATTGACTTAGTGAGATTATGCTACACATAAATAGGTTGTATAAAACAGCTGAAGGGTTATTTTGACTGGAAGCATGCAAGTAGCATAAAAATATGTAGATGGAACACACTTTCAATAACAGAGGTCAAGGAAAGAAAGGGTTGCCATCTGTCTCAGGGTACAGTGACCTCAGAGTTGATTACAACATTTGGTAAAGGAGGTAACCCCCACCTCTTGGCACAGGATGCATGGAGAATCTGACATTCCTAGTAAGACTGGTTTTCAAAAAACATGTTGAATACAATTTTTGCTCTGAACACAGTTTAAGATTAAAATATTCACAATCATTTGTTACAGTTCAGTTTCTCCTGGTCAACACAATCATTTTTTTATGGTATTACACTTCCAGTTGTACAAAATGTCACTTTTTATGGATAATCATATATAGCTGTATCTTATATTATATCTATATTGATATATCTCTAGATATATACCTAGACAAATGTTTCATTCTGATAAAATATCAATTCACTACAGCTCTTTTCCAGATATATACCGCACTTCTCACCCTGATAACATGCTATGTATCCATATTTTATAGAAATAGGGTATGCAGGTTTGCAGGTTGCCATGCCTCCTGTAACCATTAGGGCTACCTTCCTACTTAGCATTTCTCCTGCCAATAGCCCAGTCACTGGCCAGTATACCAAAGCTTATGATCTTATAATCGCTGTACATCACACATACTCCCTATGCAAGGTGTGGGGTACAAAGGTGACGTACAGAAGCAAACACTCAGAACTGAAAACTTCTAGGGGGAACAGAATACTCGGGCACAAAACTGAACATGTTCATCCAGAAGGAAAAAAGAACAAAGGGGAAAAGGAAACAAGGGCTTCTCAGCCAAGAGAGCAACAAAACTCAAGGCTAGAGCTAGAGAAAGGAAGGAAGGACAGACGCAAAACTGCAACAGTGAAACTTTACATAAGGGTGAGTGCAAGAGCTCAGAAAAAAAGAGGCGGAAGGAAGGACAGACGGAAAACTGCAACAGTGAAACTTTACATAAGGGAGAGTGCAAGAAGAGCTCAGAAGGGAGGAAGGCACAGAAGAGCCCTCTACAAACTCATGCAGAATAGCCCTGGCAACACTTGCCATGGCCATGGAAACAAAATCTGATTTGTAATGTTTAGTGAAAGTATGACCAGAGGACCAAGTAGCAGACTCATGGATGAAATTGGTATCTAAACCCTTGAAAAAGGCAACACAGGAAGCAATTGTTCTAGTAGAATGTGGCTTTACAGATGAAAAAAGAACTTTGCCATGAAAGGAATACCAAAAGGAAATGGCCTTTAACTCCAGGATGAAATGGTTTGTTTGGAAACAGCCAAATCTAAAGTCCTGGGATGAAAAGAAACAAAAAGCTGCTAAGAATTGTGAATTGCCTTTGTCTTATCTAAACAGTACCAGAGCTGTCTCTGCAGATCCAAGGTGTGAAGAACCTTCTCACTGACAGACTGTGGAGAAGGCAAAAAGGTGGAAAGGTGAACAGACTCATTAACCATCTTGGACATAAAAGAAAGATTAATTCAAAGAGATATTCTAACTCTGTGAAAAACTGAAAAAGGGAGGAATAGCCATGAGAGTCTGAAGTTCAGACACCTTCTAATCTGAAGTAAGAGTTAGAAGAAGAACCGTTTTCCAAGTACAAAGTTGAAAGGAAGCTGAAGAAGCAGGCTCAAAAGGAGCCTGAAAAATTTTCAAGTGTAAAATTGAGATCCCAAGAAGGCGGAACAGACTTTCTGGGAGGCCTGATATGTAGGATGCCTTTAAGAAATGATCTCAAATAGGGAGGCCAGAGGAGGATTCAAGGGCAGATGAGCTGAAATTGCTGAGAGGTGTGCTTTAAACTGAATAATACACCAACCCAGCATGGAGATCACACAGATAAAGACAGAACCAGAGGAACCTCCAAAGAGAGGGGATGCTGATAGTGACAGAGGCACCAGACAGAAAAACTTTTCCTTTTGGATATATATGATTTTCTGGTAGTGGATTTCCTGGCTTCTTGCAGAAGCTGGATCACGTCCTGAGGATAGATGTGCCTAAAATGGATCAAACCCTATCACCCACATGTTTTAGTTGAAGACTGGAGAAGTGAGGATGGGTAAGAGATCCCTTGTCTTTTGTGACGAGATTCACCCGATGAGGAAACTTGAGGTGAATGCCCCTGGCCAAGTGACAAAGAAGGGGAACCACTGCTGTCTGGGCCAAAAGGAAGTCACCAACAAGATACTGGGAGAGTCCTACCTAATCTTGTACAAAACCCATGACAACAGAGGAAGGGGGGGGGGCATAGAGAAATATTCCCTTTCAAGGAAAAGATAGGGTGTCCACTTTTCAAATCAGAGAACATCAAACTCTGGAATAGAATACATGAAGTTGTCTGTTTAGTGGGAAGGAAAAAAATATCTACCAGAGGAATACCCACTCATGGACTATGTCCAGGAACACATCTCTGTGAAGCATCCATTCATGAGTCTGTGGTCTGGACCTGCTCAATGAGTCTGCCACTAGATTGTGTTTAAAGGAATATAACCCACATGAAGAGCCACTTGATACTTGACAGTCAAATCCCAGAGTTCAACAGCTAACCTGAAATGGAGATAGGCCCTTCTTGTTGACGTACCACATCACAGTGGTATAGTCTTGTAAAGACTGACAGGGCTGGGGCTGTAAAAGAGAATGAAAAGCTTGCAGGGCCAGAAGCAAGACTCGTATCTCTTACTTTGATATGGTCTGACCTCTGATGAGGAAACCAGAAATCCTGGACCTTTAGAAAGCTACAGCTCCTCCACCCAAAGTCTGAGGCATCAGTGAACAGTTCCAGCGTAAAAATCTGGAAGGGAAGCCCTAGATTGAGAGAAAGGTAATGAATCCACCACAAAAGCTCGATTTTGAGACAAGGAGTAAAAGGAACATGGACTTCCAAGGGGTGGCAATTTTACAGCCACACTGATTTGAGGTACCACGGAAATTTCATCATGTGAAGCCTGGCAAGAGGGAGTATAGGACTGGTGTAAGCTATAAATTTCAGAATCCTTAGAAATTCCCTGGCACAGAGAGGTCAGAGGAAGAACAGACTGGAAGAAGTTTGCCAGAGACAGAACCTGTGGAGCAGGAAGAAAGGCCAGGATGAAAAGAGTCTGAAGCCTGCACCCAAGAAAAACATGATCCTGGGAGGGTGTCAGGACTGATTTCCTGAGATTTATGGTGAACCCCAGACTGTGGTAAACTGACAAGTGGTAACTTGGAGATCCTACAACAGACTGCGGTGAGAAGAAGCATGAATGAACAAGGTCATCCAGAGAAGGTAAAATACAAATGCCCCTGAGGAAGTAGAAAGGACAAAGAACAAAACAGAGAATAGAAAACATGAAAAAGAAACAGAGAAATGCAACAATTTCCTAAAGAGAAGGTGAATGGGGATGTGAAGATAGGCGTTCTTCAGGTCCAAAGAAACCAAAAAGGGCTGGTGAATAAGAGGAGGAAAAAAGGCTATATGAAGGGACAGAATACAGAAAACCTTGAGAAAGGTGCTGAGTAAAGAAGGATGCAGAATTTTTTTTTACTAACCAAGAAACATTTTTATTAACCATCACTTACAACATAGGCAATCATACATTTATATAAATGAAAGAAAACCACACTGACGCAATCCTAGATGCAAGCATTTTACATCACAAACCATACTGATACACTCCCAGCTGCAAACATTATACATAATTTACTCTATCATTTTCTGTCAAACACTACAAAGCTCATTTAAGTCCTGCCTTCTTTTAAACCGCATTCCTCCCTTTATGTACTGTTCACACAATTCCATTTTTTCCCCAAGTAGTTTGCTCCTACCATTTCTAAAGATTCCAGTTCCAGTTGTTTTATCTCTTACTATATTCACACCTTCTAGTATAGTTGATTTAGACTTCCATTTCCTCATTATTGCTATTTAGGCAGCCACCATAATTAGACACAGCAAGGCCACACTATGTCTAGGCAATTCCAATTCTGTATCATAATTCAGAAAAATCATCTCCCTCGTCACACCAATCTGCCCACCCAGCATCTCCAACAGTGCATCCCACAGGGAATCCTTAACGTCCGCCAACTCACCGCACTACCAGAAAATGTTTCCAATTATCTCTTACTTCCCTGTCACACCTCCAACATTTACTGTCTGGGGAAAAATTCTTTGGAGTCTAATCTTCTAGATTTTGTTGCATATTTAGGAGTCATACATATATCCTCCCATTGTTTCTTTGTGAACTGCTTATCCAATCTCTCTACCCAATCCTTTCTAACCTCCTCTGACTGATTGTTATAGTTATCAAGCAATATTTTATATGCTCTACTAATTATTCCATTTTTATTGGCAGCTTCGATTCTAGATTGTTAAAAACTCTACCAATGTTGGTCTTTCATTTAGGACCACCCTATTTCTTTCTCTATCTATACTCTGATATCAACCCCTGATAGTAAGTCCAAATAAATTCTCAGTGACTTCCCATTCTATTTTCTTTACCTCTCTAGTTATTTGCTCCAAATACTTTGGTTCCTTTGCAAGTTTTCTCCAATAAATTCCAGCCCCCTCAAGCATATTGTCAATATCCCCAATTATGGTCATCCCTATCAGCAGAATCTCCTTTCTCCATTCCTGTGTTGGCTTAGTTCTTAGAATACTTTCTGCTACTTTATAGTTCTGTATGATTACTGTTACTCCCCTTAAAGGCCTGCATCCAAAATCCCAGTCTCTCCTTGTTTCTTGACCTTCTCCCCCGTTTCATCATCCCTTTCCACTTTGAATTACAGTTTTCTGCTTGTGCTATGTATAGGAGCCTTAACTGTGTAGCTCTAAAATACCCCTTCAAGTTGGGTAATCCCAATCTGCCCTGATCTACTGGAAGAATCATTTTATCCCACTTGACTTTTGCCATAAAGTCCTTCAGCTCTTTATTAGTTGCTATCCACAATTTCTCCTCTGGTTGATAATAATATGCCTGACCAGTACAAGACTAAAGGGACTAAAACCATTTTAACTGTTTGTATCTTAGTATCCATTATCCATACAACAAAGCTTCAGTTTTCTCAGTTTTTGTATTATCTTTTGTTTAGTCTCTTCCCACATATCCTTAGTTCCCATACCAGAATCATTTTTACTCCATACTCCTAAACACTTCATTTTATCATGTCCCCAAAAATAAGTATATTGCTAAACCAATTCTTATCTGGGTACACGATTTACTGCTATTGCCTTTGTTTTAGCTTCATTAATTTTGTATCCCAAAAAGATTTGAAACAGTCTCAAAATGTTCCTCAGTGCTGTAATGACTTTCCGGTTTTGTCAGGTATAAAAAAATATCTGCAAATACAGCCAGATTTTCTTGACTACCATACCAATTATATGCTTGAATTTCTGAGTTCCTTATTTTCTTTGCCAATGGTTCTAAATATAATGCAAACAACAAAGGGGAAGGAGGACACCCTGCCTGGTTCCTCTGCTCAAGCAGAAATCAGAGAGGACCCCATCCACTTTAATTTTCACCTCTAATCCCTCACATATCCTCCTAATCAACCTTATATTTTTTTCAAGAAATGCAAATGCTTCCATTGCCCTGCTCATAACATCCTAGCTTAATCTGTAAAATGCTTTATCGGCATGAAAACCCACTAACGGCAATGGTATTTTCTTTCATTCTGCTTCCCTCTGGATCAGTGTTCTGATAATGTCAAATGTTTGCCTACCCTCCACAAAACTACACTGATCCCTATCTAACAATTTTGGCATTACTTTTGCCATTCCTTTAGCCATTATAGACACGAATACTTTATAATCATGGTTTAGTATTGAAATGGGCCTGTATAGATACATAGGTTCATAGGTAGGTAAGTAGACTACCGGCCCGAGGGCCTACATAAGCCTAGCCAACAAGGTTCCCTGGCTTACGCCACCCAAGAAAGTTATTTTCCTGTTCCACTGTCGAGCAGAGACACAGAAGTGATCCCCGGAGTGCATTTCCTATTTCCCATCCACTAATCAAGATTTTTCTTGAAGAGTGCTAATTAAGAAGTTTGCTTGACATAGATGGGTAGCCTGTTCCAGAGTACGGGAAGTCTCTGGGACAGGAATCTATCCCTCCAGCAAATCCTGTTTACTGTGGTGACAAGGTTTAGGTCCCTGGAGTCTGTAGCTTGGGGGGATTGGGATTTCTTTAGGTGCAGCATGTCCAACAGCTCTGGGTTTGACATAGCTTTATATGTTAGGCAGAGATTACCTCGGAGTAGGCGATATGCTACAGAGTAAAGCTGGAGTTTTTTGAGATGGTCAGTGTATGGCATCGGGCCAGTAATCCCCTGTGAGGTACTACTTCTGTGTTCTTTCCAGCTGCTGCAGATGTCTTGTGAGGTACATTCCAAAAGGGGCATTGTACTGGGTCTAATGAGTGTCGAGTAGAGGGGAACAATGACCTCTTTTTCCTGGATGAGAACCCTTTTAGGATGAGGTGTGCCACGTAGAAGGACTTCCTGACTACTGTGGTGATGTGACTATCAAAGGACAGACTGCTGTCCACCTATGTCCCAAGGTCTCATCACACATTCGGTGTTAAGTAGACTGCTGTCTATGTAGCAGTTCATGGGTACAGAGGTTTTACCAAAGGGGAAGACCATGCACTTTTTGTCATTGAGCTTGAGGCCATGGCTCTGACACCGGACATCTGTCTCAGCGAGGCCCTTCTGTAGTATTTCCACATCATTTGGGGACTTGACTATGGCTCCTAGTTTGCAGTCATCTGCGAACTTCGTTAGTCAGAGGCCTTCTGTGTTTGGTATCTACTTCTCTGAAGTACAAGCTAACAGGAGAGGTCTTAGGACTGAACCCTGCGGTACTCCACTTGTCACTGGTTTGAGGTCAGATTTGGAGTGTGCAACTTTTGCAGTGTGGGTTCTGTCAGTGAGCCAGTTGGCACCCAATCTTGGGACGTAGGGATGTATACCTAGTTTAGTGAGTTTAGCTATAATTCCTTACTATGCTCACACTTACAGTTCTACTCCTTACCATCCTGTTCTCTGCATACCTTCTTTGAAAATCCTCTTTCTGTCCACTCCATCTACTCCAATAAACACACCTCAACTCTCACACATACTTCTCCCATTTTACACTCCAACATTACTTTTAACCCAAACTATCTCTTACCTAAATACCACAGACACTCCCACCTTAAGTATGTCCATCCTACCAATAAGAAACTAAAAATACAAATCTTTCTAAAGAACCATTTAATAACCAAACCAAATCTTCCTGCATTACAAGATGGAGACATCCACCCTAATCCTGGGCCAACTTATCCCTCTCCCAAAACTAATAGACCTAAAATTAATGACTCCCTCCTTATAGGACACATTAACATTCATAGCATAAATAACAAAATAGCTCAATTACATGCCCTCCTAGATATCCATTCCTTTGACATTCTCTGCCTCTCAGAGACCTGGCTCAAACCAGATACCAAAGACACAAACAGACATTAAAGATCTTGAGTCTGATCTTAAAGAACGTATGCCACATGACGACATGAACTCTTTATACAGTTTTTTTACTAAAGAGTTACTTGAACATACCAAAGTTACCAAAGTTGTCACTAACAGAAAACAATCTAAAATGGAGAGGGACATCGCAAGTTACCGTAACAAAACAGCTTTCAGCCATTTTTTACCTAATCAACGTAACCGTGATTCTTACTTGCAAGGACAGTCTTCTAATAGACGATACCACACGGAAGCAGCTACAGGCGTGCAGTCTGCTTCCTCTAGAACTGCTCCAATTAGGTTCGATTACAGCAAGCCTTCCAGCAATTACAATGTAGACTTTCCCCCGTTGGCTCCGGCCGGTCTATCTTGCATTGACATTTTAAGAGACAAACCACTGGACAGGCAAGTTACTAACAGTGACATTACGGGTATCCCATCTGGGAAATCCGACTTTGATTCTGCCACTGGTTTAGGTATTAAAACCAAAAAGCAAAGTGACTTGAATGAACCCAGCATTGGTTACAGAAACAAAAAGAAGGGACAAGATATTGACAGCGCAAAAAGTACCATTCTAACTAGAAGCCGTACTTTTTTGGGGTCGAATCTGTCAGGGGACGAATGTTGAGCAATAATTTTGATGACTTTGAAAGTTTTGCTATTATTAATTTGTCTGATTATTCTTTTAATAGTTCTGAGTTAGCAGTTCTCAAATACGGTTTTAATTTTATTCCTAACAAAAGAGCTAATTATGGCAAAACCATAATTGATATAAAAAAATATACCAGGAAATTAAATTTATCCTTCTTAATGCATGATATACCTATTTCTAACACATGTTTTAATAAACCTTCTCATTATGTCCCCAGCCTACATCATACTATCAAAACCTTTGAGGATTTATGTATCAAGGATGTTGAACATTTATTCAAGTCCAATATTCATTTTCGTGACAATTTAACAGTTCAAGAAAGGATAGCCCTACATAATTTGAGATCGCTTACAGGGAAACTAAGGTTTATGAAAAGCGATAAGGGGTCTAATATTGTTATCATGGAACATGATCAATACAACGCTAATATGCTAGAATTGCTTAACAACACGAATGAATATGAACTCGTTCCTTATTTTGAGATATTGAAAAGCTTTAGAGCAGTACATTTACATCTTTATGATGCTTTAATGTCTAGTGAGATTAACTTAAAGCTATATAATTTTTGTTTAATTGATAAACCTAAGATTGGAGTAATATTTGGTGTTCCAAAAACTCAAAAATATTTCTAATCCACCTTTACGTCTTATAGTATCTTCCCCACATTCTGTTACTGAAGGTATCTCTAATTATTGATGCCCTACTAGGACCTTTGATTTATGAAAATACATCTTACATCCAGGATTCTTGGCATTTTTTGGAGAAAATTAAAGCTTTTTCTAATAGTGCTTCCATAGACACATTTGATGATTCTAAACATGTTATGTTCACAATGGATGTTGTTTCTCTTTATTCTTGTATCCCCCATGAAGAAGGGGTAGAGGCTGTCCGTAGCTATTTAGCTAATAAGAATATATTTAATAATTCCACCACTATAGTTATATGCAGATTCCTGGAGATTATTTTAGAGAATAATTTTTTTATATTTGGAAAAGCATACTATAGACAAAAACGTGGCGTAGCCATGGGATCTGTGACTCCTGCCTTTGCCAATATTGTGATGGCATGGTGGGAATTAGAATTTATACCAATTTTAAAAGAATATTTCAACATTCTTTGCTTCTGCAGATTTATAGAGGACTTGTTTTTTATTATTGAAGGAAACTCTGATACAGTTCATTTATTTCTTAACAAAGTTAATTCTCTTTCTAGCTATATTAATTTTACTTTAGGCGATACAGGGCTTGCAGTCAATTTTCTAGATACGCATATTTGGTGGGATTCAGACGAACATAAATTCCATAGTAAAATACATAGAAAGGAGACATTTACTAATGGATATTTACACAACAACAGTGGACATCCCACACATATTAAAAAGAATATCCCCAGAGGGCAATTCATTCGGGCTTGTCGAATGACTACTAAAGATGAAACACTAGTTTCTGAATTTCACTTTATTACTTATTTATTCACGCAGCGAGGATATAATGAGCAATTTTTATTTGATATAGGTACAGAAGTATATAATAAAAGACAGACACATTTTCCTGCTATATTACATGACATTCACACCATTTTTACCCACAATAAAAAACACAGTACTAATCAAGACATTGTATGTTCTTTTGATATGAGTGTTGACAACATTAGGATTAAAAATATTATTCAAAATAATTGGAAGGTAATACAGGGTAACAAAGAGATTTTCCAACTAGTGGGCAAAGACCCAAAATTTGTGTTTCGTAAATCTCACACATTAAAAAATATATTAGAGCAACATCATAGTAAGGATTCCGGTTCTTTGATAAATAAAAAAGGCATGTTTCGTTGTCAGAATTGTCATATTTGTAGATATATATCTGAGGGCCCTTATATTAACATCATCAGTTCTGACAGAATTATTGAAGTTTCTGACTTCATTGACTGCAACACTATCGGAGTGGTCTATGTTGGCATTTGTTCCACTTGCCCCGCGTTCTATGTGGGCATGACAACTAGGTCTTTAGCTACTCGTATTAAGGAACATTTATATGCCATCAAGGTTAGAGACCATAACAACGCCTTATATAAGCATTCTGTCTCATGTGTTTCTTTTAAAAAAATTTTATTTTCGGTATTAGAATACTGTAAATCAGACAATAGGGCTGGGGACTTTAAGAATTACATCGAACAAAGAGAATGCTTATGGCAGATAAAATTAAAATCAGATGTTTATCCTGGATTAAATGAGAGCATTAATTTGAAATGTTTTTTAAAAAATGGTAAATTATCTATTAATAAGATCTATGATATAGATTTAAAAGCTTGCTTTTATCTATGAGTTTTTATTTTATGGTTAATAATTACATTTATTATTTTCTTAATGATTAACCAATTAATTTTTTATTGAACTGGTTATTTAAGTTGTTTCAGTTGTAGTGTATTTTGTATTCTGATGAAGTTGTGACGAAAGCGGAAATTAAATTTCTTTTACGCTATTACCGGCTTTTGCATTGTGTGTTCCGGCTTCATTTTGCCTTCTGCATTTCCAGATACCAAAGACACTGAGATCATACCCCAAGGCTATAATATAGTAAGACTTGACCGACCAAAACGTAAAGGTGGTGGAGTAGCAATTCTTTTTAAGAATCAACTAAATATCTCTACTCTTCCAGCTTATCCTACCCTGGATTGCAAAGTAGAAGCCATCATAACAAAACTCCAAATAAACACCAAAAAATCCCTTTACATTATCTGCATCTACTTACCACCAGGAAACAATATACCCATACTAGAACCCTTTCTTAGCTGGGTATCTACTACTTACCCCCAAGAAACTATAATTCTAGGTGACATTAATGTTGACTGGAATACTATCAATGCAGATAATCCTTCCTCTCATATGAACCTATATGGTTTCACCCAGATTATCACTTCAACCACTAGAATCAATAAGCCTAACAATAAAGAGAGTATTTTAGACTGGATACTCATAAACAAAGTCAAACAGGCCTACAAAGCAGGAACCCTGCCTGATGATATAAGTGATCACTCTAACCTATATCACTAGAGAAAAAACTGATTTCCCAAACCTCCCTAACATTCAAAAAATACGCTCTACAAAACTTTTTAATATAGACCTATTTCAAAATGAACTCAGCAATTGCAACTGGAGCCCCTTAAAATCTCTTCCTCTTGAAAATGCAGTATCATACTTTAATACCACTTTTTTTATCCATTCTTGACAAACATGCTCCTGAATGCACCATCAGAATGACACCCAATATTGCCCCATGGCTCTCTAAGGAAACTAAAAAGCAAATTCTCTCCAGAAATAAAGTCTGGGCCAAATGGAAATGCCATAGAAATTCCCTCGATCTTCTTCATTCCCGCCAACTTAGAAACTCAACTAAAAAAGCAATAATTACTGACAAAAAAAACTTCTACTGTAAACTTCAACAAACTCATCATAACAATCCCAAACAGTTTTGGTCATCTATTAATAGACTCCTTTCCCCAGGAACATCCAAAACTCCCACCCCTCTTAATGCTGACCCAGACACTCCCCACCTCACTGCAAATGCTTTCAACTTTTTTTTTTACTGACACTATTCTATCGCTAGCTAGACAACTTAGCACTAATAACTCCTGCCCACCAATAAACCAAAGACACTTTTCCAATAACTTTAAACTACAACCTATTCCTACCTCTTTCATCTCTAGACTTATTCACAAACTGAAGCCCTGTACCCCCTTCTGCTGACAAGCTCCCTTCACTTTTTCTCCAAAAAGCTGCCAAAGAAATTGCATATCCAGTATCTATACTTCTAAACAGGACAATCCAAGAGGGAACCATCCCAGACATCTGGAAAATATCCCATATTATCCCATTACATAAAGGTGGGAATTCCATTGAGTACTCAAACTATAGACTAATTGCCCTCCTTTCTCCATTAGCAAAAATAATGGAAAAATGTATTCACCAACAACTTTTACAGTATCTCCCTCAAAACATAATAGCAAACTGTCAGCAAGGTTTTAGACCACATCATAGTACTACCACTGCTCTCCTATCATTTGTAGATACCATCAATAGGAACCGCAACAACAACCTTCTCTCTTCTGCTCTCTTCATCGACCTCTCTAAAGCTTTTGATATGGTCAACCACTCTATTTTAATTAACACTCTTACATCCCTCTCCTTTGATAATCTTGCCACGAAATGGTTTACATCCTACCTTAGCAATAGACAACAAGCAGTTCGTTGGGAATACCAAATTTCCTCACTCTCACCCGTTTCCATCGGTGTACCTCAAGGCTCCATTCTAGGACCTCTTCTCTTCTCCCTGTTCATCAATGATCTCCACTCAGCAATCCCTCAAGTAACCTGCATTCAATATGCAGATGACTCCACCCTTATCTGCTCTGCTTCATCTACTAATGAACTTTCATCTATTACTCAAGATGTCTTCAACACAGTAGAAACTTGGTTCACTAGACGTAACCTCCTCCTCAATGCCAAAAAAACTAAACTTCTCCTTTTCTCTCCTAGCACACAGTCCACTCCCTTGGACTTCACCATCTCCTCAAATAATGCCACTCTCATTACTCCTGATCCAACAACAAAACTTTTAGGAATAACGATTGATAATAACCTCTCCTTTGATCAGCATATCAACAACACCATTAAAATAGTCAATAGAAAAATAGGAAGCTTATATAGAATCAAACATTTCCTAACCTCTTCATCCAGAGCCAAGATTGCCTCCCATCTTTTGTCAACTCTTCTTTATGCCTCACCAATTTTTACTAACCTTAAAAAAGCCAACCTTAACAAACTGGCTACTTGCTACAACAACATTGCCCGTTTTGCCACTAGTAACCCTTTTAGAACTCATCACTGTATTAACCTGAAACTTTTAGGCTGGCTAGAACTACAAAACCTTCTGTTAATCCCTCAACTCACTATTGCCCATAAAATTCTATACCAACCCAATAAAACCCCTATACTCTCTAAACTTTTAATCCCTTATAACAACCTAAACTCCCTTCGCTATTCCAGTAAACTTATGGCTACTATAACAAAGACTAATGGTTCTGCTGGTGACTCTATTCAATAATACTGTAGGAAGGAACTGGAATCTACTTCCTAGTGATATAACACTTACCACATCTCTGCCTCTCTTTAAACATAAAATCAAAGATTACTTCCAAAGCCACTGGCTCTGTTCCTGTACAAAACCTGACTAATCCTTTACCACTTCTACACTTTCCTACTACTTTACTTTCTCTCTCTCTTTTCTGAGTCTGCATCAGTCTTCATCCTTTAAATTTTTTTTGTTTCTTCTTTCCCCTATGTTAATCTCTCATCCATTTTTTTTCTCTTTTTAACTTTTCCTTCACTTTTCTTAAACTGCTTCCCTTCCTCCTCTCCTACTATAGTGTTTCTCTTTCTCCTTTTGTTACTAAGATTAGTTCTATATAATATTATAAGTCAATTTTGCTCTCTGTTTTGTGCCTTGTTCTTGATGTTACTACAGCTAATAATGTTATTCTTAGAAATGTGATTCTCTTCAAGTGTATACCTGTTATTGGGTACTATTTTTTTATTTGTCTTTTCATCTATGATGATTTGTCCATTTGCTTGTTTATTTTTGACTTTTTGTTAAAATTTGTGTGGAGCTTTTCTCCCCGGGCCTCTACTGAAAATGGAAATGTATCCAGCTAGACTAGCCCGGTCAACAAATGTAAAATAAAATAAATAAAATAAAATAAATAAATTCCAGAATGGGGAATGCTGTCAAAAGCCTTGGCAAGGTGAAGATAGGCTGTGTGAACCACCTTACCCTCATCTACGGCTTTGGTGACTGCCTCAAAGAAGTTGATCAGGTTCAGGAGGCATGACCTGCCTTTCACAAACCTGACTGGGTGGGATTCAGAGTTTGGCGGTTACCAATGTCTTTGTTTATGAGTTCCATGATGATATATTCCATGGCCTTGCAGACCAGGCTCATCAGGCTAATAGGGTGATAGTTCCTGGGATCAATGGTGGCTCCCCCTTTGTGGAGTGGAATAACTGTTGCTGTACACCATTCGGTGGACACAAAGCCTTATGTGAGGCTATGATTGAACATGGTACTTAGGTGGGGAGCCAGATCGTCTGAAGTTTGTATAAAATGCAACCTGGGATGTTGTCCGGTCCCATGGATGCTGTGTTTTTGGCTTTACAGAGTGCAGCTTTTACCAGCACAGTTGTGATTACAGGAACTCTGCATTCTTCCTGTATAGATATGGGCCATTTAGGGGGTGGGGGGTAAAGTAGCATTGAACCTATCTGCCAGGATGTTGGCAATATCAGTTGGTTCTGTAATTTTCGTGCAGTTGTGCTGTAACTCAGAGCAGATCTGGGTGTTGCCATTGAGATTCTTGACATAGCTATAGAATGCTTTGTGGTTGTCCTTAGAATCAGCGGCAGTTTTGTTTTCATAGCTAGCTTTGGAGGATCTTATAAGGGATCTCAGCTTCTTACTGAGGCTGACCAAGGAGCTCCTCCACTCATGGGATTTTACTCTCTTTTGGAACAATTTCTTCCTTCTGTTGTACAGTTTGTTTATGGCAGGGGACCACTAGATTGGCTTCCTTTTTTTGGAGGATAGCGTCTTGGTTCCGTTTGGCATAACACAATCCATGCACTCGTGTAAGTGCTTATAGAGTGCATTTGTGCAGGATTCAGCAGTCCTAACTGTATTGTCCATCTGTATGGGTGTCATGAAATTCACCACTTCTGCCTTAAGAAGCATGAAGTTGGCTTTGGAGAAATATTTTTACCATGGTTTCCTTAATGGAGGGTGGGGGCGGGATGTGGATATCAAAGGTGATTAGCATATGGTCAGATCGGACCAATGAGGAGGTGACTTCAGGTGTGGAACACTGGTCACTCATGTTGGTAATGACTAGGTCTAGGATATTGTTGCCCCTGGTGGGGGTGTGGATAAGTTGATCCAGGGCATTGGAGTTTATGAATTCCAGAAAGCGTTGTGTGAAGGAGTTTGTAAACGAGTAGTTTTCCCAGTTAATGGTGGGGTAGTTGAAATCGCTCATTATTAGGGTGTTTGGTTGAATCCTAATATTTTCCAATACATCAAGAAAAGAGGAGTGGGAATCCTGGGGCATGGTGGGGGATCTGTAGCAAGCTATAATTTGGATTGCAGTTTTGCCCAGAGTTAGTTGCACTTGGATAACCTTGGATGCATTATGCTGAGCAACTAGCCTAGAGGTGTGGATATCCTTAATGAATATGGACTCATCTCCTCCTTTGGTGTTCCGGTCCAGGTTGCATGGCCGAAAAGTGTGGTATGAGTTATAGCCTGGTAGTGCAGGGGTGCTCTCTGGGGCCTTGAGCCAGGTCTCAGTCACTGCACAGATGTTGATGTTCTCCATTTTAAGGAGTGCCTCGAGTACATGCATTTTGAGATTTAGACTTCTAGCATTGAGTAGCATTACCCTCATTGCCTGTTACAGTAGTTAATTTTTCATTTGAACCTTGCCTAAAAAAGGCACTATAGGGGTGGCAAGAGCCTTAGCCAGTTATCCAGAATCCCAGGGGTGACAGCTGCAGGCCATCTCTGGCAAAGCATCATGGTCTGTTGACCATGTCATCCCAAGCAGACCGATACTGGATCCCCTTAGAATGACACCAGAAGCTTAGCCAATTGCTGAAGTCAATCATTTTGTCCTTGTACTGTGGTATCATTATGGGTGATGGCAGAATGCTACTCAGCTAGAATCATACGTGCCTGGGCTACAAGATCGGACTGCTCTTCCATGTAGTCCAGGGAGGCTCATCTCAGGTTGTTCACACCAACATGGACAATGACAGAGTCATATTTGTACTTGTTGTGGAGTGACCTGAGTGTGTGGGTTATGAGGCGGATCCTGGCACCCAACAGGCAGCTGACAGTAACCTTCTCCTTGTTTATCCTGGTGAGTGGGACATCAGTGTGCCTGACTAGAGTCACCTATGACTAGTGTGTTGGATACATTGTTTTGCCTTATTGGCTGTGGTTGAGTGGCACACAGTCTGTGGGCTATGTGTCATTTGGGTTGCGTTGGGGTTGGAAGTTGCTTGCGCTTCTGCTTTGGAGGTCTCTGTTGCTTGGGCAGGGTGCCTTCACGAATGTTTTTGTGTTTCTATGTGTGGATTTTGGTGGTGTACATTTAGTGAGACTATGTGATAAATGTGGTGTGGTGCAAGTGTTTATCTTGTCCTCTTGAATGTCAAGTTAAGTCTTGGTTGGAGACAGCTTTACCTCCAGTTTGGCTAGATAAGTGCATCTCTCACAGGTTGTAGTGTTGGGTGGTAGGAGGAGAGGGTTGTCTGTGTACATGAGGCAATTTCTACATTGCCCCAAGATGCCCAGATTCATCAGATAGACAGGAGAGAACACTGGGAGCTGTTTTTCTCTAAGCAAGTGAGAAAAGTAAGGGCAAAAACTGTTTTCCTCTAGGTAATGAGGACGGTTGAGTGTTATAGTAATTAGTAGCTTATTTAGTGCTTACAACAAGTTCTGAACAGGTGCTGAGCAGGAATAGGCAAATTCAAGTGCTAAAACTAAGAATCTGTATCTGCACTAGACTAGTTACAGGAAAGAAACAAGTGCAAATGTGGGCTTTCAAATCAGCAAGTTGAGAGAGATGGAAAAGATTGCCCAGATGGCAAATAACTACAATTTCTGGGCCAGACCCACTCCTTATGTGGTAGACAGGTTACCTAGTGCATATCACTCCCACTGACAAGCTAGAAGTCTTCCCTCCAACACAGAAAGGCTTGGGGGGGGGGCTCAAAAGCTTACATACAGTCCTGGATATAGCAAATCTTTATCTGGACTACACTAGTTACAGGAAAGGTAGGAAACAGGCTTACATTTTTTTTTTTTTTACAGAAAAGTAGCTAAAACCACAGTAAAAACAAATCAAATGCAATGCAAGCTAGCACACCTGAGTATGTTGCAATATTAGACTAAACACAGTTTAAAAAATGCAACTAAATTAAAAATGACTAAAAACAAGTGCAGGAGAAATGTATTAGGTAGAATGTGGTAAAGAGATGGGACTGAGGGGAGTGTCCCAGATCAAATATACACTGGGGTGGGCAACTGCAAAAGCCACCAAATTTAAACAAATCAGAAATAGGGATGGTGGGTGGGACAAAACACTTTCAGCAGAGATCTGAAAAACTATACAGTGATTCAAAAATAACAGTGCACAACTCTGAATAAAATTTGTCCAGCAACAATTTACAGTACACAATGCTGAAGAACCAAAAAATATATAAGCTGGATCTGATAAATCGTTACCTTCTTTAGGTATTACAGCTATCATTGCTTTCTTTCAGGATGCGGGTATTTCTCCTCCTCTAAAAATACTGTTAAACAAAACCTTCCAGATCATTATTTTTTTCCTCCTAGCTTCCAAACTTCCACAAGAATACCATTTATTCCTGGGACTTTCCTGTAGATTGGTTATACAGCACCATTTTTATCTCATCTCTGCTATCCTAACTGTTAGTAACTGAAAATCATCTACCTCTAACCTTAGCATATTTCATTCTTCCATAAACATTTCCATTTGTACCTTTTCTTGAGTTCACATTTCAATGCTTTATGCAGACTTTCATAGAATTTATTAAATATTTCTAGTACCGTTAAAGGATCCCGTTACTTTCCTTGTTATAGGCTCCCTAAGCTTGCAGGCAGCCCTTTCTACTTTCTGTTGCCTGAGTCATTGTGCTAAAGGTTTTTGTGCTCTAGAGTTATTTGTTAAATGTTTGCTTAACAGCAATCTTTCTAAACTTGTGCATATTATGAAGGCAATCCCTTCTTTTCTGCAGTCCATGTCAGTTTTCTTGAGAGCATAGCTCCCTTTCTTTTATTTCTACCCTAATTTTATCCCACTCCCTAACTATATTCAGAAATTATTCAGGAGCTAATTCAAGAGGACAGAAATCATCTCCACTATCCATTCCTTAAATTCCTCTCTCTTCATCAGGTAAGTGGGAAAGCACCAGTGTCTCTAATTTCATTACCCTGTGTTTTAAGTATTACTAACACATGATCTGAAATAGTTCTTGGGTGCATATCAAGACCTTGAATTAAATGCACATGTTCCTGTGAAATGTAAATTCCGTCTAGCCTAGCCTAGTTTTTATATATTGGGGAATAATGTGTACATTCACTCCAACCTCGTAGTACTGAATTCACATCTTCCATGTCAAATATTTTCATAGATTTCTTCAAAAATCTACCCTCCTTTGTTATACTTTCCCCTTCTGGGCCCCCCAGACACATCTTCACTGCTGCAAATTAAATTCCAGTCCCCACCTACAAGTAATATTCCTTGCTGAAAAATTGATCATTTCTCCCAGAATTTTCTTAAGCTCCATTACAGCAGTTTTAGGTGGCATATGAATGCCAGTAGCCCCTTAGCACTACCAATCTGCTATTATCTTTTTTTTATATTCTATCACTATTGGAGCTCCTCTTGCAATTTATAAGTACTCCTCTTTTCCTTTGTTTTAGATATTCCACTAAATAACCATCCTGAAAAACCTTCATCAGATTCACATGTTCAGTTCGTTCCAAGTGCATCTCCTGTAACACAGCTATTCGTACTCTACATTTTTAATATAATTCACGATTCTTTCTTTATTGTATATATCTGAGAGTCCATTTACATTTAAAGACATTACAGAAAGTATCATTGTATTAAAAAGTTATTCCCACCTGTTATGTGGAACACCTTTGTTCTTGAATGTCTAGTTCCAGCTTTTGTGTCACAGGTATGCACTATTTAGCAGGTTGATCTTTTATATAGTTGTATTTTGCCATATCCACTTAAGCATATGTGACATCTTACAAATTTTTTTTGAAAGCCCTTAAAAACAAACCCCAACACTCCCAAAACCCATTAATTTAAAACTAACACAGAAGACTATCTACATGTTCAGATATTGAAGTTTTACCCTCCTAATAGTAACAAATGTCCCAAACTGACAGCCACACTCACAAACTTGAGTTAACCCAAAAGAAAAGTTATCCATGCTAAGATGCATGGTGCAGCCTGTGATTCTAGAAAGATACAGAATTGATGTACAAGTACCCTCCTGCAGAAGAACCCAAATCATTCTGGGTTAAATCCCATTCCCTACCTGGGGGGGGCAAGCCAAATAGTGCCCCGATCTTAAAGGGATTACAGAACCTCCAAGAGATGAGGAGGCGGTTCTAGAAGAGGTTGAGGCATGCCTGAAAGGGGGGGGGGGGGCATTTCCAAACCATTAAATACTCCTGACAAATAGCACCCAGGAGTCTGAAATAATTCAAAGCCAATTTGAAAGAGACAGTGAGATGAAGAGGCAAGGGGACGGAAAGGCCAAGTGTCGAGTAGAGACCAGCTCATTCTTAAAAAGAAGGCTTCTGAGACAAAGGAGTCTGAGTGGATTTAGCATGAGGAATGTGCATAGATTCCTTCTTACTCTTGGGGGGTGGATTTGCCCATGAACAAAGGCAGACTTAGAAGGCTAATTCTGCTGGAATTTGGGGATAGGCGAGACAGAAATATGTTTTTAAGTTCTTGCAAGGCATTATCCTGATCCTGGAGGGACTTATGTCAGCAGTGGCTTTTCCAGAGGGGCATCCAAAAGCACAGCTTTAATATCAGGTAAAGGCTGAAGACATAGCCATGAATAACTCATTACAGAGCCAAAGGCACCTGCCCTAGAAGAGGCAACAGCAGCATCATGGCTGCATTTTATGGAGTGATAGGTGACATGGGAATTGGAATGAAGCCTTCCCATCAGAATCAGGAAGGTCAGCCACCACCTTAGCTTCCTGGGAAAGAACAGTCAAAAAATACCTGGTTATGTGGGTTTGGTAATTCATAGCCCTAAAAGACAGGGTTGCAGCAGTATAAACTTTCTTACCCAACCTTTCCATAGCTCAAATATCCTTGTCTAAGGGAAGGACTCCAGTACATGGCAACAGCTTAGAAGGTTTATCAGACGTGACTGAAACCACTGAAGGATCAGCAAAAGGGCACTTATACAAGAACTTGCAGTCCATGTCAGTTTTCTTGAGAGCAAAAGGCAGAGAATCAGGAGCTATAGAGGCAGCAATAAATGTGTCCAAAAGGGCTGCCAAAACAGGTGGAACACAAGATGACTTGGGAGACTCCTGAAGAAACTCATAGTACCTCTTTTGGATGTCAGAGACCTGGGAGCAATCCCACATAAAATACTTTATTATACAGCAAATAGTATCCTCAGGATAATTCTTTGAAGGGGGAATCTGGACTTAAATAATCCTCTTACTTTGAACAATAGTCTAGAGGGGAAGGAATTGGAGAAGAGTATGCAAATGATTCTTCCCCAGAATCCAAGTCCTCATCAGAGGAATCTAATTCTCTAGGCCTCTTAAGGGTGAAAAACCAAGGAGGTGTAGGAACTTATGAACAGACCCTGAGTAAAATCCTGCGATTCATGCTGGTGATCTTTAGCAAAAGGGGAAATATGTTTTGTTTTTGGATTTTTCTTGAGTGGGATGCCTGCCCTAATTACCTTCGGAGGTTCCCTTGTTCAGACTCAATGGTAGTAGGGATTTCCTTCCTCACTAAAAGCTGAGAAATCCACCTCAGTTCTATGGAAATAATCAGCCAAGGTTCCCCCCTCAACATCCAGAGCAGTCGTTGGAAAACAGTCCAAAGATGTGCAACAGTTCAGATCCATGCCATCTTCCAATGGGGTCAAGGCAAGGGAATCCAATGCAAGCACTGGACAACCTTCAGGACTTTCCCTAACTTTTAGAGAGATGCCCGGGGGAGGCTGGACAGCAACCTGATGAGGCCTAGGTTTTCCTTGTTGCTTCTTGGCATATGGCTGGCTCTCAGGATGGGAGGACTCCACCATAGCTCCCTCAGTGAACAGCTAAAGTCATTGGTTCGCAAGGTATATGGACAGAGAAGATAAACTATGGAGGGTCTTAGAGACAAATGGCTAACAGATAAAGCACTGTGTATGGTCATGGGAAGCACACAGGCAAAAAACACACTGGTTGTGATAGTCTTTATGGGGAATATCCTCCCACACTGACATCTTCTCTTTCTGGAAGACATGAACACAAATAAGACAAAACTGGGGAAAAAGAAAAAAAAAACAATGGGACACTTATAAAGTGGCTTAGCAACAAGCACAGCAGACGGCATTCAGACCAATGTTCAATAACAGCGTTCAGACTGGCAGCAAAGAAGTTCTGAGTGTCTGTGTCCATACATCACCTTTATGCCTTACGCCTTGTATGGGGAACATTATGTGTGACATATGGTGCCTATAAGATCTAATGGTTGTGGTATACTGGCCGGACATTGAGCTATACTTGGCAAGAGATCCCTTATGCAAAAAATGCTTCAACAGTGATATGGAAGGACATCAGTCTTACCATAACATGACTGCACTAATTTCCAAAACTCAGACTAGCCACCTGGAATAGACTTTTCAGTGAAGTTAACAATACAGAACTTACCAGAATTTAATCTAGGGAAGCACCTATAAACCAAAACTACACACGGCTGGGAAACTGAAATGAAATTCCTGATCAGTCACAGATACTGTAGTCATCTTTTAACAGTTGACAGGTAATGAATTAACTTAATTTCTGTAAATACTGTACATGTGATTTCCTAGACAGACATGCTTTCCTCTTTCTTGGTATCATATGAATTTTCTGGTTTCACTTCATCACTGTAAGTCTTTAGTTTTTATACCTCATGCTATTGCTTTACATGTCACACTGATAGGTTTATGTTTAATCCTACTGTATATATGGCCCTAAATGGCATTTTCACTACTTTGCGAGTATGTTTAAGTATGCTATAACCCTTTTGTATACAACTGCTCTTGAAGCTTGGGTAATGGATGAGAAAGGTCAGTAGAATAGCCCACCTAAGAGATTAATAAATAGCAATTAAAATAAATCCTGTAAGCCATGTGCAGTCATGCATATGGCACATTCATACACAAGACATCTTAGGGCACTGTTTGATAGTTTTTTTCTAAATAAATATTCTGGGTTAATATAATGGTTACGGTATTTGCCTCTGAAGGAGGGAAAATGGCTAGGTTTAAAATAAAAATTGCCTACAAGGGCAGCTAGCCTAATACTTGGCAAAGAACCTATAAAATTTTCAAAGAAATATACCTGGACATTTAGGCAGATATTACTCTTAGGCAGGGGGATTTCAAGCCTAAGGATTTACAAGTTTACGTTGGTCATTTTGCCCTTAACACATGGTCCAAAAAAGAACAAAAAAAAAAAAGAGACTCTTTACTAACTTTTACTTTATTGGTTTGTCCAACTCCACTGTCCATCACCAGGGTTCATCAGAACTTGCCTGTCAGTGGTATAATCCAGACATGGAAATCTGTATTATCCTTTACCTTCTAATCACTCAGAAATCTGCATAAACAAAAAACATTTCTCCCAATAGCTGTTCAAATCTTTTCACGTAAAACAAGAATTTACAGGTAAACCAATGACATCATTAAAAAAAAAAAAAGTAAAATTAAAGTGTCACTGATAGTTTTACTGCTGTATTCTACACCTAAGTGCTTACTCAAAGCTTGACTGCTGTATTCTACACCTACCAGCAGCATTTTATTTAAAAATTTGCATATTGTTAGAAAACTTTAATTACACCAACACAAGCCTGAATTCACTAGAAGAGGCAAACTATTCATGCATAAAACTGATCCTCATATCCTGTCCTAGCAAACAAGCAATTCTATACTCATTTGTGGAGACCTTGCAAATCCAAGTCCATTTTCTTCAAACATTATTGTTAATACAAGAACCAATAAGGACACAACCACGGCTGCTGCTTCCAGTATAAAAGACTTTACTAGTGCACAGGATACACACAAGCGCTTTCACAAGATTGCTTCATCAGGTGTAATAAAAGCACGCTTCAAAAATCACACCCTTTTAAAGAGTCAGTAAATCACATGACAACATCCAATTAACAAACGTAAAGAGAAACTACACTAGTGGAAAATGAGCATACATTGCTACAAAGTCATATTAAAACAAAAAAACACTCATATCTAGTAACTAAATACTTTAATAAAAACTACCTTCTAAGAGGTCTAGACTTTAATTTAGGTCTAAGAGGTACACATTCATTCAATCCACTCCCTGCATCAGCTCTCATCCTAACTATCCATGTAGAGTCTAATTCTTCTGTTCTTAACCATATGTCACCTATTCTAACATTTTCATAAATACTTCCTGTTACTAGAAACTTAAAATAGTGCATATAGTCAGTATTATTAACATGTTTAGCCAGGCCATTAACCTAATTCAACTTAATGATGCTATAAATATGCTCTCTTATATTATCTTTAAAGGGCCTATCCTTCTTGCCAATATAAAATTTACTGCACTGTGTGCAGTGGGCAAGATATATTACATGTTCTGTTGTACAAGTAGCTGAAACATTAAAATTATAAGTCTTCTTTTGATCGGGATGATAAAAACTACCTCCAGTATCTAAAAACTGGTAATACTTACATCTACCACAAGGCATAGTGCCTGTACATTCCATGTTCTGTGGTCATCCTTAGGATAACACAATCTCCTTCGATTTCTAAACATAGATTTAGGCTCAGAGTCCATCAAGTTGGCCACATCAGCATCTGTAGTAAGGTTGTTTCAATGCTTTATTATCTTCATATACTTATCAACATCTGAGGTATAACACAAAGGAACTTTAGTTTAGTATCAAATGTGCCCCTCTTTTCAATCCTATTCATGGCTCCATCCCTTGCAGTGAAATATGGTTAAACTTGACTACATCTTTTTTCTACAGCTGCTGAAACATTAGGTAAAATCACTTGATCATTGTAGTAGCCACTATCCTGTAACTGACTAATAGATCCATCAACTTGCTGAACAAAATCAACATCAAGTCTCGAGGCCCTATAAATTTGATTGCGCACAACATTTTTAAAAATATAGGGAGGGTGTGAACTCTCTCTATGCAAAAGATGATGAACATGGCATTCCTTTCTGTATAATTTAGTATACATTTCACCTGTGTGATCTCTGATTACTTTGACATCAAGAAAATCAATTTCAGACATAGAATGCTTATAAGTAAAACATAAATATTGTGTTATGTTATTCAAATAAGCTTGAAACTCCAGAAAAATTCATAAGCACTTCCCCACAAAATAAAAAGATAATCTACAAATCTTCTATAAAAGAAAATAGAACTCATATATGGGCCCTGAAATATGTGCTGCAACTCCCAAGCAACCATTACAGCCATTGGCGTATATTAGCACACGCAGTGCCCACAGCCACGCCATTGCATTGCTTGTAACATTGTTGGCCATATACAAAAATGTGTTCCAAAACTATTTCTAATAGTTTAATCAATAGATCAATTTTCGATTGATCAAAATTAGTATAAGATTTCAAAAAAACATGTACACTCAAAATCCCCTCATAATTAGGAATCACCATGAACAGACCACATAAAGAGTAACAACACACCCCATACGGTTACTATCATTAGTATAGCTATATAAGTCTCCCAAAAAATGTTCAGTATTGCTAAGGACATGCTCTAAATTGTCCAAAATAGGACAGGTTATTTTTAATATATATGGAGATGGTCTCAGTGCTCCAATTTCTACCGGTGACTATAGGTCTCAACGGTGGATCCAATTTATTTTTATGGAGCTTAGGTTGTATAAGGGGTATAGTAGGCTTACTAACAAAAAAGCATGCAAACAAATCATCATCAATCTAATTCATTTCCAACAAACATTTTAAAAGGATTTGCACATCATAAATAATGACTTTCACCTGTTCAGCAGTGACCCTCATATAAAACGAATCATCATTCAATACACTAGTCATTTTTTCTACATACCAATACCTATCTAAAACTACTAAAGGGCCACCTTTATTGGCTGGTTGAATGGTAATATTAGAGTTAATCTCAGTGCCATCTTTTCTTCTCTACTCAAATTAGAGACATTACTACCATAATGTACCTCAGTTTGTTTAAAATTGAGGTCATAAACATCCTGCACACAATTTCTCGAAAGCAGTTATAAGAGAATTAATTTTTGGTACAAATGTACTAGGTTTCTTAAAGACAGCGCCATTAGTACATAAAACATTTTCATTATTTACATTGTGATCATTGTACATCAATTTCAGCATTAAATTTCTAGAAAATTTCTTAATGTCAAAAATTACATCCGTAAAATCGGATGCTACAGAAGGTATGAAGGATAATCCCTTACACAGTACATTAAGCTCTGGTTCAGTTAGTATAGTACTTGAAAGATTGTATACTAAACTATTTTCATTTGAAAAGGCTTTTTTTATCGAATTCTGCTGTGTTACAATACCTTCCCATTTCCTTTTGGCGTTGTTCCTGCTCCGACTCCGTCCACGCTCCTTCTGATACCTCAGACTCTGCTCCTTTATAGGTAATGGAAAATTCAGAGAATATTGGCCTAAAGGGGCCTCCAATTCCAAAGACACATTCATAGGTACGCTCTCAATCCGTTTCTTACCAGGTTCAGAATGTACCACGGACGTAGTAATGGCCACTTTCCTACTCCAACTCTTTACCAATAGCAGTCAAACTCTGTTACTCCAGCCAGGAAGGATTTATGAAAATGTTAGAATAGGCAATATACGGTTAAGAACAGAGGAATTAGAATCTACATGGATAGTTAGGATTAGAGCTGATGCAGGGAGTGGATTGAATGAATGTGTACCACTTAGACCTAAATTAAAGTCTAGACTTCTTAGAAGGTAGTTTTTATTAAAGTTTTTAGTTATTGCATAGTGTTTTTTCTGTTTTAATATGACTTTGCAGCGATGTATGCTCATTTTCCACTAGTGTAGTTTCTCTTTACGTTTGTTAATTGGATGTTGCCATGTGATTTACTGACTGTTTAAAAGGGTGTGATTTTTGTAGTGTGCTTTTATTACACTGATGAAGCAACCTTGTGAAAGCGCTTGTGTATACCCTGTGCACTGGTAAAGTTTTTTATACTGGAAGCAGCAGCTGTGGGTGTGTCCTTATTGGTTCTTATTTCTAAATATTTTGATTTTTTGGACACACTTCTTGGGTTTTTGGTGGTACTGTTTTTGCTTTTGAGTTAATGTTAATACAATGACACACAGGGCTAATGTCAAAGCATAGAACTGGTACATCTAAGTGATTGTGACATTTGCAATAAAACCACTGTTTTGCAATGCTGGATCAACTTTATAAACCTGACCTACTGGCCATTACAGAAATCTGATTACACAGGCATACTGAAAGAAAAAGAAACTTCAGACTGCAATATTTCTGCTGCAGTTGTAACCACAGATTAGCTGGTGGTAGATCTCTATACCTCCAGACTCTGGCAAAACTGTGGCTGAAGAAAGAATGCCCCTGCGCTGGTTACTTCAAATCAAGAATGAAACCAGTATACGGGATTGATTTGACCAAGACTGGCAACGGACACCAGTTCATATCATACCCTTCTCATCATTTTTTGAAATTAAATGAATTAACTTGCATATTTAAATGGATTCGTCTGTTATTTTAGAAACATATGACATGTATACTGGACACATATACACAATCTGAACCCTGAGCAAACTGATGACAATTTTAAACTTGTATCTGCAGAGATTCTAAACAAAAATGTCCCTAATCTGTCATCACAGGGTCAAAATCAAAAGCTTCCCAAGGATCACTGGAGGGATAAAATACAACATAGTCCACAATGACAACAAATGTAAAGTTTGACTTGCAGCAAGATGTTAAGAATTATACAGTGCGCTACAGAACAAAGAGGAACAGGTGTTTCTCAACAGTAAACATAACTATACAACAACAATGGCAACACTACCAGACATTTCTGGCAGGGAATTAAGTTTCAAAATCAGGAGAAAAAAACAACCTAAAATACTAAATACTTCTCATATGTAGCCACCTGCCCATTCAGCCACAGTCCTTTTTATACAGCATTATGCAAAATAGAAGATTTCTTAGGAGTACCCCAGGATCGAACCAGTGACCCTTACATGTGGATCTAGCCCTTCTGATTTTTCAAGGGTCTATCTATATCTAAGAAATGTAGAATACATGAAAACCACTTCACATACAGTGGACTTCCACAACAATACTTCAAAACTGTCTCATCCTCCATCATGTCCCTTACCTGTATACTAAAAAAACAGACACAAAATAATAAAATGCTCCAAAGATTTGGATATGGGCAAGTACTATCCTACTATATACAACACAATACTGTTAAAAATATTTTTTTAATTAAAGATATCTTTTCTCTAAATGCTAAAATAATGTAAAAATATGAATGCAGTATCTAGATGGCAAAAAACTTGCAAACTATCCTGGCCATGGGACAAACTAAACTACAGTGCAAGACAGACTTTTTACATGCCTAGCTTGACTACTGGTGTACAGATTTACGACAGGCTTACAGCACCAACAGTGAAAGGCAAGGAAAACATGTAAAGGCCACAGACAACTTTATTTTAAACTGTAGGACCACCAGAATCTAATAATCTAATCAATCTGATGGGATGATACTATACCACCTCTCAAACTACATCAGGTATCCCATAGGTATCTGTGCTTGCGCCCAACACACTTTTTATAACTCACATTAATATGTTGGAAGACTGGGGGATATAGACTTATTTAAGTACACTTTGAACCCCATCTTGATATTCTTCCTCTAGTTCAGATGTGGTTATAAAAACCCCAGTACAGCACTGATACTGTGTAGATATTATAATTTAGACCACTTACTGTGGCCAAAAAGATGATTTTTTTTAAAACAATCTTGTCCTATAGTAACCAAATCATAATGACTGCAAAATATAAAGGCATTATTCTCCATTGTGGTGTGAAAATCATATGTCCTTTATCTTCATGTTCAAGATGCTGTGACAAATACATAATGTGCATGTGTATACAGACTTATACTGAAACACTCACAGGTCTATAGTCAAAAATGTTGACCATAAAACTTCGACAATGTGAAGTCGAACAACTACTACACATGTTCAGGACAATAACCTCAGCACATGCAACATTTTAAATAAAAAAAATGAACACCTTGTTTTTCATGGGGACAAGCCCCCATGAAGCCCCATACCCATTGCAAATTATATATACTAACTCCAAGGTAGCATAATATTGATGAAATGGCTTATTTCTCAACCTCACAAACCTGTCTAACATATGTTTAGACAACCAAGCTTTGTCATCTAAAGAGATGTTGACCAACCGTGGATTCAACTTTATTCAGCTTTATATATATATATATATATATATATATATATATATATATATATATATATCTATATATAGATTCATGTTACAAAGATGAAAATCCACATCCCCAACGAACGGATCACCAAGACGAGATCGCCGACACCACACATACCCGACAAAGGTAAGTGTATGTATTACGGAACGGAACCTATTCCTATGTCTGTAATACACTTAAAAATAAACAGATACCAGTATAGCAGGAGGCCAAGCCCCCCCCTACTTAAATATACCAACTCCGAGATCGCACCACATTGTGGAAATGGGAATACATCCCATTCTGCACTACTCACCACTGTTGGGGATGTGCAGTGTCGGTGATATCGTCTCAGTGATCCAGTCATCGGGGATGGGTTTTTTGTTGATCTAACAGGAACCTATATATATATATATATATATATGTATATATATATATATATATATATATATATATCTATATACACACATATATATATATATATATATATATAAACACACACACACACATGCATGCATTACACACACACACATACATCATATATATTTATCCAGTCTGATATGCCATCCTAAATATTCACCAACTTGCATTCTTCTCTATCCAGCACGACAGAACAAACCTCCATGAGAGCAGCTTGGTTTGCATCCTGATACAGAGCCAGAATACACTGATGTGTCTCCTTTCATGACATCAATGGCTCGAGTACAAAATCTTAATCACCAAAATGCCTAATCATCTTGTCAGTTGTTAAGCGGTTACCTTCTGATTAATTCTTAGGGCCATCTAGTTCTATCCTAGTCCAAATTTCCAAACTCACCTAATGCAGCTGCAGTCTCTTTTGCAAATACCAATGACAAACTGAAAAACTGTTCCCTTTTAGGTGAACCCTTAGAAACCCTTCCTGGCAACTGAATTTGTAGCTGGGAAGTTGACTGATGTACCCAGTTTTCCTCCCCTACAAATGTACACATACATATATATATATATATATATATATATATATTTTTTTTTTTTTTTTATTTTACATTTGTTGACCGGGATAGTCCGACTGGATGCATGTCCATTTTCAGCGGAGGCCCGGGGAGAAAAGCTCCAAGGGTAAGCAGATGCAGCATTACATAATACCAGCATTACATATTACAAACAGACTATTTACAGAGATTACATAAGTAAGCAAGTTAAACAAGTTCCACAGGTTACAGTTAATCCTGAGCACAAGTCAGGATTAAATTAAATTACACAGTAAACTGGTTAACAGATTTTTACACATTCTAGAGAGAGTTAGCCAGGCTTGATACATTGACATAGCCAGTTAAGTGACAAATGTTGTTTGAGTCTAGTTTTAAACTGACCTAAGGTGGAAAGTAAGGTAATATCAGCTGGAAGAGAGTTCCAGGATCTACTTACAGAGTTTGCAAAGAGAGAATCACCGGCTGTGTTATTAATTTTGCTAGTCTGAATTAGTAGTTTGTTAGAGGATCGAAGCGGTCTAGGATTGTTATAGGGGATGATAATATTTTTAAGTGCAGGAGTATTGTCCGGATTATAGAGGATTTTATAGGCAATAATCAGTTGGTTATACTGGATTAGGCTGGGTAGTTCAAGCCACCCAAGCTGATTTAGATTGATGCAATGATGTGTCCTAAAAGGCAGCCCAGTGGCAAACCTGGCAATGTGGTTGTAGCAAATTGAGAGTTTGTTAAGGACAGTCTTGTTTAAATTCGAGAGTAGAGGGGATGCATACAGAAGGGTTGAAAGAAGGTGAGAGCGAGCTATGGCAATTTTAGCTGGAGGGGTTAGGAAGGCTTTTATTCTGTAAAGTGACCCTAGTTTTTTATTGATGGTTTTGATAGTTTGGTTAACATGTAGATCAAATTTTAGATTGTCTATGATGACACCTAATAGTTTTGTAGATGGGTCAGGGGAGATTATTGTGCCATCATTCGATTTTATGGTAAAGGTGAAAGCAGTAGACCTACGTGTTGGTGAAAATAACAGCATTTTAGTTTTTTTGCAATTTAGGATCAGACGATGTTCAGAAATCCAGTTTTCTATTATATTAAAGGTGGTCTGGGTAGCTGACCATAACTCTACTGGAGATGTAGCTGAGCAAATCAGACTAGAGTCATCAGCATATTGGATACAGCTGACTTTTGGGATGACAGTATAAAGGTCGTTAATGAAGATGGAGAACAGCAAGGGCCCCAGTATAGAGCCTTGTGGTACTCCAAGGGTGTTAGTTAGAAGGCGAGAGAGTTTGTTCTGCCAGAGGACAGCCTGCTGTCTACCATTCAGGTAGGATTGAAACCACTGGAGGGCTCCAGTATCTAGACAATGTTTTCAGGGTGTGGATTAAAAGTTGGTGATCAACCATATCGAATGCCTTGGAAAGATCCAAAAAGAGGGCTGAGTATGTATATATATATATATATATATATATATATATATATATATATATATATATATATATATATATATATATATATATATATATATATATATGTATATATATATATATATATACATAGATAGATATATATATATATATTTATGTATATATATATATATATATATATATATATATATATATCTATATAGATATATCTATATAGATATATCTATATAGATAGATATACATACATATATATATATATATATATATATATATATATATATATATATATATATGTGTATGTATGTGTGTGTGTTATATACAATGGTTCATAGGTACTAGGCTATCGGCCCTGGGGCCTACACAAGCCCAGCCAAAAAGTTACCCTAGCTTTTGCCACACAAGAAAATTATTTTCCTGTGCCACTGTCGAGCGGAGCCACAGAGGTGATCCCCGGGGTGAATTTCCTATTTCCTACCCAATCAAGATTTTTCTTGAGTGCTAATGAGGAGCTTTGTTTGATATAGATAGGTAGTTTACTTCAGAGTATGGGAAGTCTCTGAGACAGGAATCTATCCCTCCAGCATGTTTCGTTTATTGTGGTGACGAGGTTTAGGTCCCTAGAGCGTGTAGCTCGGAGGGATTGGGATTTCTTTAAGTGGAGCATGTCCAACAGCTCTAGGTTTGACATAGATTTGTATGTTAGGCAGAGATCATCTCTGAGTAGGCGATAAGCGACGGAGTAAAGCTGGAGTTTTTTGAGACGGTCTGCGTATGGCATCTATTGGAGGCCAGTAATCCTCTTTGTGAGGTATTTCTGCAGCCTTTCCAGTTGTTGATGTCTTGTGAGGTACATACCAAAAGGGGCGTTGTACTCTATAATGGGTCTAATGAGTGATGAGTAGAGGGGAACAATGACCTCTTTCTGGACGAGAATCTTTTTGTGATGAGGTGTGCCACGTAGAAGGATTTCCTGACTACTGTGACGTTGTGATTATCAAAGGAGGCACTACTGTCCACCTGTGTCCCAAGGTCTGTTAAGTATACTACTGCCTATGTTGTAGTTCATGGGTACAGAGTTTTTACCAAAGGGGATGACGATGCACTTTTTGGCATTGAGCTTAAGGCCATGGGTTTGACACAAGGCATCTGTCTCAGTGAGGCCCTTTTGTAGGATGTCCACATCGTTAGGAGTTTTGATTATGGCTCCTAATTTGCAGGCATCTGCGAACTTCATTAGCCAAAGACCTTCTGTGTTAGCCTGTACTTCACAGAAGTAGATACCAAACAGAGAGGACCCAGGAGTGAACCCTGTGGTACTCCACTTGTCACTGGTCTGAAGTCGGATTTGGAGTCTGCTACTTTCACAGTGTGGGTTCTCTGTCAGTGAGCCAGTTGGCAACCCATCTTGTGACATAGGGATTTATACCTAGTTTAGTGAGTTTATCTATAATTCCAGAGTGGGGGATAGTGTCAAAAGCCTTGGTAAGATCTAGACAGGCTGTGTGAACTACCTTACCCTTGTCTACAGCTTTGGTGACTGCTTCAAAGAAGTCTGTCAGGTTTAGGAGACATGATCTGCCTTTTACAAACCCAAACTGGGTGGGGTCCAGAGTTTGGAGATTACCGATGTCTTTGTTTATAAGTTCCATGATGATACATTCCATGGCCTTGCAGACCAGGCTCGTCAGGCTAATGGGGTGGTAGTTCCCAGGGTCCGTGGTGGCTACCCCCTTGTGAAGTTGGATAACCATTGCTGTGCGCCATTCAGCATGCACAAAGCCTGAGGTGAGGCTCTGATTGAACATGGTACTTAGGTGGGGTGCCAGTTCATTCTGTAGTTCATGTAGAATGCAGCCTGGGATGTTGTCTGGTCCCATGGATGCTATGTTCTTGGCTTTGGAGAGTGTATTTTTTTACTTGTGCAGCCGTGATTACAGGAACTTTACATTCTTCCAGTATAGAGATGGGCTCTTTAGGGGGTGAGAGGGGGGGTAATGTTAGCACTGAACCTATCTGCCAGGATGTTGGCAATATCAGTTGGCACTGTGTATTTAGTGCCACTGCTCTGTAACTCAGAGCAGATCTGAGTGTAGCCATTGATATTCTTGACATAGCTATAGAATGCTTTGTGGTTGTCTTTAGAATCAGTGGCAATTTTGTTTTCCTAACTAGCTTTGGAGAATTTTATCAGGGATCACAAATTCTTACTGAGGCTGACCAGGGAACTCCTCCACTCATGGCATTTTACTCTCTTTTGCAACAGTTTCTTCCTTCTGTTGTAGAGCTTGTTTATGGCAGGGGACCACCAGAGTGGCTTCCTTTTTTGGAGGATAGTGTCTTGGTTCTTTTTGGGATAGCACAATCCATGAACTCATGTAAATGCTTATTAAGTGCAATTGTGTAGGATTCAGTAGTCGTAACAGTATTGTCCATCTGCATGGGTGTCATGAAGTTCACCACTTCTGTCTTAAGAAGCATGAAGCTGGCTTTGGAGAAATTTTTTACAATGGTTTCCTTAATGGGGGGGGGGGCAGGATGTGTATATCTAGGGGAATTAGCTTATGGTCAGATTGGACCAATGAGACATCGACTTCAGGTGTGGAACACCGGTCACTCATGATGGTAAAGACTAGATATAGGATATTGCTGCCCCTATATAGACAAATATATATATATGTATGTATGTATGTATATATGTGTGTGTGTGTGTGTGTGTGTGGGCGCGTGTATATATATATATATATATATATATATTTTTTATTTGTCATTCGTTATGAACATAATTTTTGGTGAATTACTGTCGCTGCTTCCATTTTCCTCATCCTGTATCTATTTATTACTAAACATGTTATCTTTTGTATTCACTTACCCATTTCATATATTAAAAAGTCAGATCAATATTTTACAATAATTTTTGCATACTACTGAGGCTTCTATTACAAACTTACCAGCTTAACCACCAATGTACATACAATTCTACACAATTACGTGTATAATTAGTTACCAACTAAGTATTTCTGAAATTGAAAAATACTGATGCTGTTAATTCATCTCAAACAATTTGTGTCCCCTATATTCATTTTACAGCAATAGATCTCAGTGTCCTCGGACCTCCACCAAAAATGAGCACTTCCCAGTTTCACTACTACAGTTACCCAAAAATAAATAAACCAGTAAATATAGACAGTCAGTAATAGGATTATTTTTGTACTGGCAATATTTTAGTTCTCGTAAAATGCCAAATCAATGGAGATGCATGTTCTTGAGATATTTCCCCAATGTAAAAATAAATCATACAAGCATTCCTTACATAAACTAAATATGAATATTGGGACTCATCCAAAGGCTCGTGGAAGGCTGCAGCTGGAGTTTATATATATATATATATATGTATATATATATATATATATATATATATATATATATATATATATATATATATATATGTATATATATATATATATATATATATATATATATATATATATATATATATATATATGTATATACACACACAAGACACCATCTCGGGCACCTGGGGACCTTGCTATAAAATGCATCAGGACTGTCACTTCCACTTTAAAGGTGTTACTAGCAATTCCTGTCCCGGAGACTTCCCAAACTTGAACCACCTATCTATATCAAACAAAGCTCCTCATTAGCACTCAAGAAAAATCTTGTTGATTGGATGGGAGATAGGAAATTCACCCCGGGATCACTTCTGTGGCTCTGCTTTTAACAGGGGCACAGGAAAATAATTTTCTTGGGTGGCAAAAGCCAGGGTACCGTTTGGCTAGGCTTATATAGGCCCTAGGTCCAATAGCCTAGTACCTACCTATGAACCTACTGTACAAAGTTTCACCAAACTAATGTGCGCATGACCCTGAAAAGAATCTTCCTTTCTGTAAAATGAAAAGTGGAAAGCTCGTTAAACTGTAGCAGAACCAATAGAAACAGAGCTGTTATCAGTGAAGTACTTGGAGCCAGAAATAGTAGTAAACTCCAAGAGTTAACATTTATTTGCAATCATAAAATGTCCTTTTTATTTCTGGAAGGAAGGGAGCAAAGCTGTCTTGTTTTACATTAAATTAACACAGCTACAGATGTAAGAAATGCAACAACTGAAAGATGTTACAGTGAAAGGATGGCCTAAGAAAACCCATCTGTAAGGAAAGAAAATCATTTTCATTCAATAAAGAAATATGTCATATCCACAGCTAAATGTTTAAAGCTAACAATGTACAGGTTACAAATAAAATGAAAAATCAAACACGTGAAAGGAAGACAATTGCAGCTAAACAGCAAGAGATGTTCTTTGACAAGGAGCATCTATTCAGAACAAAGTTATTCCAGGTTGTTCCAGCTGGAATAAATACCATAACAGTCCTGAAGAAAAGCTGACAGAGTCAAACCTACCCAGTTCCAGATAGAAAATGAGTCCAACCAGCAACAGGTTTGTTTTGGTTCAATCACACATGAATTATTATTCCAAGTTTCCAACCTGACGAACATGACAAGTGTGAATATCACATAGGTCAAAGTCATATTCTCAAGACAGGATATACCCAATTCTTCTAGTATATGAACACAGTCCACTGTACAAAAGTCTGGATTTCAGATTAGTACATAAAATAGGTATTCAGAAGCATTACATTTAGTTTACACTATTCTTGATAAAATGTGTAGGTGTAGATAACTGGCAGTTAAAAATCTTGTGAGAAAGAGCTTTAGCAAATTCTTTTAAGACCATTTATCTCACATTTCTAGAATGTAAAATTACTCCACTGCAGGGATTCAATCTCTTGCCAGCTTAACTGCTGATGGGCTGAAGGCTAAAAAGCAAGGATATTTC
>NC_056731.1:1861084147-1861190614 GCF_019279795.1 Protopterus annectens | reverse complement strand
ACCAAAACCCAAAAAAAATTTTTTTCACTAAACCCCCAAGGATTGCCAAAAAGGGTTTTTAAACCCCCCCCTTTTTTAAATATCTCTACCAAACTCTTTATCACCTGTTAGCACAAGTCTGCCTGCCTCCTTAACTAGCTTACCTCCTACCTTTCACTTACAACCAGTTCCAACATTCCTAATCTATACCCTACTTCAAAAACTTAAGCCATGTACACCATCAGCTTATCTGCTACCAGCTGAATACCTGCAAATTGCAGCAAAGGTACTGGCCTATCCTATTTCCATCCTAATAAATAGAACCATTACCAAAGGTTCCATCCAATCTCTATGGAAAAATTTCCCACATAATCCCTCTCCATAAGGGTGGTAACTCAACTGAAATCTCAGACTTTCGCCCCATAGCCTTACTCTCTCCTTTAGCCAAAATCATGGAAAAATGCATCCACCAGCAACTACTTTATCACCTTCTCCAAAATAACCTACTAGCTGACTGTCAGCATGGCTTTAGGTCTTTCCATAGTACTACCACTACCCTCTTATCCTTTTCTGACTGCATTAACAAAAATCTTAATGACAGCATGCTTTCCTCTGCACTCTTTATTGACCTCTCTAAAGCCTTCAATATGGTTAACCATCAGTTACTTATCAAATCACTCTCACTAGACACACAGGCATTACAATGGTTCAAGTCCTACTTAGAAACTAGACAACAAGCTGTCCTTTGGGACAATAAGTTATCCACACATCTCTCTATTACCCTTGGTGTCCCTCAGGGCTCTATCTTGGGACCTCTCCTGTTCTCTACATTTATTAATGATCTAAATGTAAATCTTCATCAAGCTACCTGCATACAATATGCAGATGACTCCACATTAATTTGTGCCACCTCTTCTTCAGATGAACTCCAATCAATCACCCAAACAGTATTTAATTTAGCAGAAAACTGGTTCCTTCAACGCTACCTCCTACTAAATTCCAAAAAAACTAAACTATTGCTGTTCACTCCGACGCCAAAGTCCTCCCCACTAGAGCTCACAGTTTTATTCAATAATGGCACTGTCATATCACCTGACCCAACAACCAAACTCTTCGGCGTAATTGACCACAACCTTAACTTTGACTCGCACATTAACTCAACCATTAAATCAGTAAATAGAAAACTAGGTTCCCTTTACAGGATAAAACCCTTCCTTACCCCTGAAGCCAGAACTACCATTGCCCACACCCATTTGATCTCCACCCTCGTCTATACCTCCCACATTTATACTCAGCTATCCAAAAGCAACATTAACAAACTGGTTACCTTCTATAACAACATTGCCAGATTTGCCACTGGGTCCCCATTTAGAATCCACCATTGTCAAAATCTCAAACAGCTAGGATGGCTGGAACTGCAAAACCAGCTGCAATTTCAGCAACTTACTATCACCCACAACATTCTGTATCATCCCAGTAATACTCCAATACTTTATAGCCTTATCACCCCCTACAAAAATTTCACAACCCTTCGGTCAGCAGATAAATTACTAGTAACCATCCATAAGTCCCACAACAAAGCGGGTGATTCTCTTTTTTCATACTCTGTGGGGAAACCTGGAACAGGCTTCCCAGCAATCTATCATCACTTTCCTCATTGCCACTTTTCAAAAACAAATAAAAATACTCCTTAAAACACAATGGCTATGCCCTTGTACTAACCCAGACTAACACTCTCCTTTCACTCCACATCCTCTCACTATTCCTGCTTCTCTGTATACCTCCCTCCTAAATCTCATAAAGTGAGATTAGTAAGCTTCCTTACTTTCTGACTCTGGCCTAGTCTTTTTAAAATCTACCTCGGAGTATTAACTGTGTAACAAGCATTCTCCTGTGAGCACGTTTCCTCTATGTATATATTAGCAACTTATTTTTCACTCTGAGTGTAGAATTTTGAAATGACGTTGAAAATGAGTTTGAACTTTGATCTTTCTTCTTAGCCTTCAACGCGATGAATGTCAAACTCTCTGCTCTGTAAATATGTATCTAGTAGTAGTGTACTGTTTTCTAAACTTTGCAGTCAAGTTATTGATACTAATCATCCATGTATTTTTATTAGCTTAATGGAGCTCATCTCCCCGGTCCTCTACTGAAAATGGACATGTGTCCAGTTGGACTAGCCCAGTCAACAAATGCAAAATAAAATAAATGCGTGTATATGACAAACTAAGCCGGGACCAAAAGAAAACAAAGTAACAGACTCATTCATCAACATAAAACAGGGAGTAACTGTAAACCACTAATAGATCCTTGTATAGATTACGGGAGGAAAGTTTAAGGGTATTCTCATTACATGGTACATATTAACCAACAAGGGTTTCTAAACTCATGATGTTGACTTCCCTCATATTTTCCTCATGATCCTGTGGTAGTTAATCTACATGAATATAATCCCAGTTAAAACCAGATTACGTATGCAATGAAGGATTATGCAGAAAATGCATATAATCTTTAATAAGAGCCATTATGATCCAGTTTTTTCAGTTCTAATGATTTGATGGGGCACTTTATATTCAGTCCTTAATGCCTGTAAGCTTTCAGGTGAATCTGCAACTCGTTACTTTTTCAAAAGTATAGTTTCTGTGTTGTCTTCAAGTGGGACGGTCGTCACTTCATCCTCTGTGTGGAATGCAGATTTATCACATTTTCTGCAGCTTAGAGCACGTCTGGCTAGTGGGTTATTAAGATATTTTATCCATGGAGCAAGGAGTATAGAGAGCTCAAAGGGGAAATTCCTTTGAATTTATGTAGGGTGAGAGCAGGAGCATTTCCGTTTAGAAGACAGGTATGAGAAAAGTTGGGTCTTGAAGGATTCTGAGTTTGGTATGGTCCTAAGTAAAGGAGGTAGGGAATTCCATTTTTTGCCTAGAGAGAAAGAGAGAAGGAGCTGGCCTGCAGGATGTTTGGGTTTGTGGATAGAGATTAAATTTTGGTGTTCAGATCTCAGAGATCTATTTGGGGTGTATGGGGGAAGGATGTTTGTTAAGGCTGGGCATTTATCTGGGTAGAATATTAATTTGTGAGTGGAGGTTAGTTGGAGATGGTCTAGGTGGTTAGAGAGTTTTAGCTAGTTCAGAGATTGTACGGAAAGGCAGTGGTGAGTAGAGTTTTTGGATTTAGTTGCAAATTTAGAGATCTTATTATAGCAAATTTTGAGTTTGGATGTGTTAGAAGAAGACAGGTTAGTTAGAAGTGGGGCTCCATAAAGTAAAGAAGGTAGAAGGTAGGTAGTTGCTAAGGTGTGCCTAGAGGAATTGGAGAGAAAGTGGTTATTCCTATGGAGCATACCTAAACTTTTGGTGGGTTTTCTTTATGTTTTATTGTATGTGGATATCGAATTTAAGGTTTTCGTCTATGGTAATGCCGAGGAGTTTTGCAGAAGGGACCACTTCTATAGCAGTGTTAGTTTGGCTTAGGACTTTGAAAGCATTTTTGTCAAAAGAGAAATCCCTGGAGGGAGGGAAAAGAAGTATTTTAAATTTATTACAGTTGAGAGAGGGATGGTTTTGGTGCATCCAGTTCTCAGTAGTGGAGAAAGCTATTTGGGTTTTAATCAGTAGCTCAGGAAGGTTGGAGGCGGCGCAGACTAAGGTGGAGTCATCAGTGTATTGGATGACTGTTGTGTCAGGGATGACAGTGTGAAGGTTATTTATAAAGATGTTGAAAAGCATGGGTCTGAGGATGGACCCCTGCGGAACGCCGGTGGGTGTTGGCAAGAAGGAGGAGGAGGTAGAGAGCTTCCATCTGACAGCTTGAGATCTGTCTGATAGGTAATTGGAGAACCAGGATAGAGTATCAGGGGAGAGATGAAGGTTAGTGAGATGAAAGAGAAGGTGTTTGTGGGAGATGGTGTCAAAAGCTTTAGAGAGATCTAGGAATACTGTGGATACTAGTAGTCCAGAATCTCGGGCTCGATTGACTGTTTCTAAGCAGGATAGTAAGGCAGTAATGGTGCTGTGGCCAGGGAGGAAACCGTGTTGGGTGGGTGTTAGGAGTTGGTTCTGAGTTAAGAAAGGCATAAGTTGGTGGTGGACACATTTTTATAGAATTTTTGATATTGGCGAAAGTAGGGCAATGGGGCGGAAATTGGAGATATTGGTGTTTTTGTGAAGAGGTAGAATGTAGGCTGAATGCCAAAGTTTGGGTACATATCACTCTTTTAAGGATCTATTAATTAGAATGGTTATTGGGAGAGCAATACCTTCAGCAGCACATTTGAGGAAGGAGGAAGGTAAGTTGTCAGGGGCATTGGAGCATGGCTTTAGTTTTGATAAGAGCCTTTTTATAAAAGTGGTTGAAACAGGTTTGAGCTGGAAATTGAGCAGACAGTTATTAGGATTGTTGAGTGTGGAGGAAGGAGTATTGGATGGATTATTGTTTGGGAAAGATTTGGTTAGCATAGCTATGGATTCTGTAAAGAATGTGTTGAATTGAGAGCTTAGTTCCATGTCAGTTATACTAGGGTCAGGGCAGGGATTATTCCGGGACCCTGGATGTAGTAGGAAATTAACTGTTTTCCAGAATTGTTTTGGGTTCTTGTTAATGTTGGACTGAAATTTATTGTAGTAGTTTTTTATGTCCAAGGTGATAAGTTTTTTTACTTGGTTGCAGAGTTGGGTGTATTGGAGCAAGGTAGAAGACATTTTATTGTTTTGGTAAAGCTTCCAGGATTTGTCCCTATGATGCATGATTTGTTTTGTTTCTTTGGACAGCCAAAGAGCAGAATTAGCTTTGGCACGTCTGTTTCTTGAAGGGGCTTGGGAGTTAAGAGTATTTAGGAAGATGGAGTTAAAATGTTCTACAGCACTGTCAATGGGAAGAATATTTAGTATTTGCCAGTTGATATGTTTAAAAATGTTTGAGAAAATAGTGGGGTTGAAGTTGCTGAGATTACGAGTGTGGATGTAATGATGTTGATATTGGGTGGAGTTGGCTGAGCGATAAATGAAAGCAGGGAGATGGTCGCTAGAGGAGTCAGGGCTAGTGCCAGAGAGAATTATTTTGTTTGGGTGAGAGACTAGGATCCAGTCAATGATGGATCCTGGGGGTGGTTTTTGTTAGGACGAGTGGTTGAGTGGATTACTTGGGAGAAGTTGTAGAGGTTAATGAATAGGGAGGGGGAAGGTGAGTTGATTTTATTCCAATCAATATTAACATCGCCTAGAATGTAGGTTTCATATTTTATTTCAGTTGAGGCCCAGTAAAGAATGTCTTCAAGGGTAGAAATGTTGTCACCTGGGGAGATATATAGGGAGATAATGCAGATATTCTCATGTTTATTTAATCGTAGGAGATTAGCTGTTAGTTGAGAATTTTTGAATTAAAAAAATTTTAATTTTATTTTTTATTATTAAATATATTTAGACCTTTAATTGTGGCTAGTCAGTTTAAAGATATTTAATTTCTTAAAGTAAAGGCATATCTATTTGGTGACACTGTACAGGCCACTCCTAATAGCCTGGCACTTGGTCAAACTACCATTTGGATTAATAGTAACATTACACAGTAGGATTGGACACCCTTTGTTAAGGGACTTAAAGTTGCTGATAAAGAGTGGCTAGTGGTAGTCAGAACTACCTTATAGTCTGGGCAGAAGGGGGCATAGCTAGTAAACCTGTACTGTCCTTTCCAAACAGTGAGTATGTGTGTGTGTGTGTGTGTGTGTGTTTGTATATAAATCAGATCTCATAGTGTGTGTGTGCATCAGCTTATTGGGCAGGTACATGAAGCACTGGTTGGACAGAGAGGGTACTGGAGATTTTCGTTTGGCCAGTCAGCTGAGACCTCAACCCTATAGCTGTGACAGTGAAGTATTGGGGGATCTGGAGTAAGAGGGAGAAACCAGCCCCAGACTGACTGTGATCACTGTGTGCTCTTAAGGGAAACTGAACTTTACTGTGTGTACCTGTCATTCTCCCAGTGTGTACGTCACAACGGCCACTACAGGCTCCAACATATTTAACCTCATATTCACAAATATGGGAGAATGCTGCCCTTCCCCCAAAAAATCTCATCCTCCCTGATAAGGTCTGACTATAAAGCTGTCTCCTTCAAAATCAAAATCAACTGCATAGTCACAGTAAAACCAGTAACAGAAACTATTGAGCTGTTGGGTCAGTGTTGGTGTGTGCACCTTTGCGTCCCTACACGAATCTGTGGAACTATTGAATGGCTTTATTTTTATAGGGTGAATATAGCACAGTTTGGACTATTTGTCTGATCATTGTGAAGCAACTATTTTTTCCATCATCTTTTTTATGGTTTTTGGGTCGAAAGAACAAACGAAAATTAAAAGGGCACTATGGACTCCTTTTTTTCTTTCTATAGTTAGTGTATGGGCTCTGCGTGGATCATATGGTCTGTTTTCTCTAGTGATTGTGGCAGTTATTGCATATGGGACATTGTGAACTGTATATATCTTTTTCTTCCAGCTTTTGGGACTGAATTATATATGTGAGTCTGAGGATCTTAAACAAACTTCTATATGGACAGCGACTGCACTGGCCTGGTATTGTGAGTCACTTTTATTTTTTGCTGGTTTGTTTTAGTTTATCAGTAAATTGAAGTGGAAACTATAATAACCAGCAGTGTTCATTGATTTGGACAATCAACACACATTGCGGGACACTATACTATTTTCTGTCTTTATATTTTGAACTGATTTGAGCCATTTATTCCTACAGCCTGGGTTGCGGGCATTATTCATTCAAGGGGGCTGCTCTGTGACTACCAGTCATGTTCTTTTGAATCATCTATTCTTTCTCGCTGGTTTGCCTTAGTACAATTAGTAAATTGAAGCAGTTTGCTATTTACCAGCATTGGACATTTATTTTATTGTTTTGGACTATTAACAAACATTGTGTGACATTATACCTTTTTTTTTTGTTTTTGTCATTTTTGAACTCATCTAAGCCTCATTTTTGGCCAGCATTTACTAAGTGTTTGTGTCTATTTGTTCATAATCTGGTGAGGCCCTGTCGGGTTTCATTTTTTTTTTATAGAGTTAACGGATATATTGCAGCAGTATGCTTATGACATTACTTATTTTGGACATGATTTACAATTTTATATTTTTGGTTGTCTATCATTAGACACACAAACAGTTAGTATTGTTTATTTATTTATTATTTATTTTACATTTGTTAACCAGGGGTGTCCGACGGAGCAGAAAAGGCCCTTTTTCAGCAGAGGCCCGGGGAGAAAAGCTCCACAAAGAAAAATTACAGATACATTTAGTTAGAAATGATCAGTATACACACAAATTACATAAGACATGTTTTTACAGTGGTATGCAGCATATCAACAGTTACAGTGGAGAGAACAAGCAAAAAAATATTAATTTAAAATAAAGGTAATTAATAGATTTGTAGTGTACAGCTGAAATTTGGAACTTAGGTAGAATACATACATAGTACACAGATACAGTACATACATTGTAGATTAGCCAGTGTTTGTGAGTAAGAGTGAAAACTATTATCCAGTACTCTAGGTTTAGCATGTGTACCTTATCCGCTTTCACTAGCCTGGGGAGCAATCATGGCACTGCCAACTTTGCTTGAGATGTTGCCTGATGAGGTCTTTAAAGGAGGCTTTGGACAATGTGTTTTGCATGCTAGTCGGGACAGAGTTCCATTTTTTAGCCACTGAACTACTATATAGTGTGTCACCAAAGCTATTGTAGCTGTTGGTGACTTCTAGTAGTAGTTTGCTTGATGATTTAAGAGGCCTTTTGGCTGAGTGATGTTGTACTAGGTTTTTGAGGGCAGGACACTTACTGGGGAGGTAATAGACAGAATGACAGAGGCAAAGCTGATTGTTGGTTAGGAGGATGGGCAGTTCAAGCCAGTGGAGCTGTCTCAAAGCAGTACAGTGATGAGTTCTATATGAGCAATTTGCAGCAAAGCGGGCAATTCTGTTATAGCAGGCTTCCATTTTGCTTAGTTCAGTTTTGTTGAGATTAGTCAGAATGGGAGATGCATAGAGTAGGGTGGATAGAAGTTGGTAGAGAGCAATGGCTGATCTTGTGTTGTTGGTAAGAAATGGTTTGATATGGTAGAATGATCCCAGTTTGGCATTTATAATCAAAATTTACATTTTTGATTGTTTTTGCTAACAAGCTAAGATATTTGAGTGTATTCAGGATCTGAATTATTATATGGTTATAATTTTTATTTATAGATGAATACCTCACATTGGACTATACATTGCTTTTTATAATTATATTCATATATCTGATGTGGATTGTGCTTTAACACTTTTTGCCATTTAGATTCATTTTACGGCAGTTTTTAGTATTGTTCAGTCCCCTTTTTTCCTTTTGTCGGGGCTATTGTACATTGTACCTTAGGATGGTCCAAACAATATTGACACTAGGTATTTCACCCCTATACCGTGATATCACCATCTCAACCCTCACACACCCAACTCCTACTATATACCATTTGCATCACTTCCCTCACTCTGCTAACCACCATTACCAAACCCAAACACCACTTACCTACAGACTATTCATTCCTTATAAAGGAACATCCCCCAATACTCCAAACCCAATACCATATTTACAACTAACCCCATACCACCATAATCCACCACCTCAGACACAAGCTATGCCCATCAAATAGCCAATCCCACACCACTCTTAATTACACAAAACTCATCAACAAACTAATCAAACTTTATGTACACCTGAAAACAGCACTAGTATGCTGCTGTGACATACACCCCAACCCAGGCCCACTCAGTCCAGATAGACCAATCCCAGACCTAAATACAACCCTACTCCAGAGGCCCACAAACTCACTCCTCATCATTAATATAAATATTAGAAGCATCTTAAATAAGGTCCATGACCTCCATGCCTTAATCTCCTTTTACCATCCAGATATTGCCATTCTGACAGAGGCCTGGCTTAAGCCCCTAATTCAAGATAATGAAATCACAGCACCAGGAGACAACCCCAGACCTAGATAACACTGAACTCGTCCTCACTAAATTTTAACTTAACCCACATAAACATATCAACATTATAGGATGCTACATCCCTCCAGGGTACAATATTACCATCACAGAAAAAATACTAAAATGGATGACCAACACCCTTCCCCAAGAAAACATCCTATTAGACGACCTTAATATTGACTGGGACAACTGCTCCAGTCTAAACCCCATCTCCCATATCAACCTACATTGACTAACCCAACTAATAACTTCCTCCACCAGAACAGACAAAAGAACCAAACATCAGTCTGTACTAGACTGGATACTAATATTTCATCCTTCCAGATGCCCTCAGCGACCACCTAGCTACATTTCTAATAAGAAGCAAAACTCCCCAACTGACCCAAGAAACTGTCAGGGAATGTAGGAATAGAAAAAACTTTAACTAACTCAACTTCAATATTGACCTAAAACTATGTAACTGGACCCCCCTAAAAACTTTGGACCTTGATGAAGCAGTACTATACTTCAATTCTACCTTCATTAACATACTTAACCACCATGCCCCTCCTAGAATTACAAGAATCAGAACTAAACATGCACCTTGGCTAACTTTAAATACTAAAACATTACTCCGCGATAGGAACAAAGCATGGACAGACTTTCATAAAAGCAAATCCCAAATAAACAAACATACAGTCAGTTACGTAACAAAGTCAAACAACTTATTAAAATAGACAAAATCTCCTACTACCAAAATATGCAGAATAAATACATTAACAACCCAAAAAAGTTCTGGGCTGCTGTCAGGACTGTACTGCAACCAGGGAAAACAACCACCCCACCCCCAAAATAGTGAACAACCATGACAACATCCCCACTCAGCTCAACAAATTCTTCACAGAAACTATCCAAAACCTAGCCAACAACCAACTAAGCTAAAACAACCCACCCCCATCTAAAACACCCTCTTCACCCAAAACAAATCTCAGTTACCCCAATCTTCACCTTCAACCCAGTGCCAACCAAAATCATACAAAAATTACTCCTAAAGCTTAGGCCAGCCTCTACAGCTGCCAATAATATACCTTCCGAATATCTGCAACTAGCAGATGAAGCAATAGCCTACCCTGTCTCCATATTAATAAACAGATCTATCTCAGAGTGCAAAGTACCCCATCTTTGTAAAATATCACATATTACACCACTGCACAAAGGGAGTACCTCTATAAAACTTAGTAACTATCGACCTATAGCTTTACAATCCTCCCTATCAAAACTTCTAGAGAAGGTTGTCCACATGCAACTGATGAAGTACCTCTTAGAAAACAAATTACTATCCACTTAGCAACATGGTTTCAGACCCTTCCATAGCACCACCACAGCACTTGCATCATTCACTAATAACTTCAATAACCACAGAAATAATGGACTGCTAGTATCTGCAACTCTCTTAGACTTATCTAAAGCCTTTGACATGGTCAACCATGAAACACTTCTTCATACACTACCCACCCTAAATCTCAGCTTCTCTACTATTTCTTGGTTTAAGAGCTACCTAGATGGTAGGCAACAAGCTGTAAAATGGCAAAATCAGCTCTCTCCCTTACTGCCCGTCTCCCTAGAGGTACCCCAAGGCTCCATCCTGGGTCCTCTACTCTTCACCCTATTTACTAATTAACTACCATCCACCATACCCAAAGCCTCAATAGTCCAATATGCAGATGATACCACCATTATCTGTGCAGCCAACTCTCTTGACCACCTCCTCTCCTTAACATAAGAATGTTTTTCCCTGGCAGAAACATGGATCACTAACCAAAACCTCATTCTACACCCAGCCAAAACTAAATTACTCCACTTCAGCCCTCACAGATCTCCACCCTCCTCATCTAACTTTTCAATCTCCTCTCATAACAACACCTCCATCACACTAAGTAGTTACGCCAAACTGCTAGGCCTCAAAATTGACAATAGCCTTAAATTTGACATTCATATCTCCCAGACCATTAAAAGAGTCCACAGAAAAATGGGCCTACTCTATCGCAACAAACAGTTTCTAACCAGTTACTCTAAGGTTACCACAGCCAGGACACATCTATCGACCCTACTTAATGCTTCCCCTGTGCTTACCAATATCCGAAAAACTGAGCTCAAACTAGATAGCTGCTACAATAAAATAGCCAGATTCACCACAGGATCTCCTTCTAGAACTCACCATTGTGAAATCCTCAAAAATCTCAACTGGCTAGAACTCCCCCTGACCCTTCAAGTCAGCCAACTAGCACTTACAAAGTACTACATCATCCAGGCAACACACCAGCCCTGCAGCAACTTCTCCAGCCTTACACCACTACCAGATCCCTGAGATCAAGTACCCAACACCTCCTTAAGGTAACAAACTTCAAAAATGAGGCAGGTAGATCTGTTTATAGTCACTTCATCTCTAAAATCTGGAACTCCCTTCCAGCACACATAATAAATAACTCCACCACCCAATTCAAAAAACTACTCAAAACACACTTCCTGAATCAGATTATGTAGCTGTACTACCCCTGGATAGTAACTCATAGGTCTCTGTTTCCAGCAACTAGAGTAATAGCTTATCTACTACTTTTGTAATGTCTGCATGGGGTAATAGTATCACTGAACACTGTAAACAAACCTAAAGGACATATGTCTCTCATGAGTAGAAATGAGTTATGAAGTTATCTACTCTATCTTCATGCTATACTTGCTGTTAAACACCCCTATAACATGTATATATTAATGTAGCCCGTGAATGTTGACAAATACACTCTTTGGTTAACTCACTATCTTATACTTACTGTACTTCTATAAGAAGTGTAAAGATGGTGTACTCTATTGTTTGTATAAAGATTGGGTGCTCTGTATATATATTTTTAGTATAAAGATTGTGTACTCTATATACTGTTGGTATAAAGATTGTGTAATCTATATATTGTTAGTATAAAGATTGTGTACTCTATATATTGTTAGTATAAAGATTGTGTACACTGTATATTGTTAGTATAAAGATTGTGTACTCTACATATTGTTAGTATAAAGATAGTATGCTCTATATATTGTTAGTATAAAGATTGTGTGCTCTATATATTGTTAGTATAAAGATTGTGTACTCTGTATATTATTAGTATAAAGATTGTGTCCTCTATATATTGTTAGTATAAAGACTGTGTCCTCTATATGTTTAGTATAAAAATTGTGTACTCTATATATTGTTAGTATAAAGATTGTGTACTCTGTATATTGTTAGTATAACGATTGTGTACTCTGTATATTGTTAGTATAACGATTGTGTACTCTGTATATTGTTTAATGAACCTTTTGGTTAACATGTCTTTCTCTTGTTAATGATTGTACTGCTCTAGAGCTTTTCTCCCCGGGCCTCCACTGAAAATGGACATATATCCAGTTGGACTCTCCCGGTTAACAAATATAAAATAAAGAAATGGTTGGTCAAAATTCAATGCTCCCACAAAGCTCAAAAACATAGCAGCCAACCCCAAATCACTCTCAGAAACTCTCTACAATCACATCAAAGGCTGCACAGAGGCTGCTGTACCTGCCAGATGTAAGCCCGAACTGATTCACCTTAGTGGCATCCCAAATTAAATAGGATATAGAACAAAATGAAAAAAAAAATTGATAAAAATCAGGAAGGATAATTCCATAAAGATAAAAACTCTCTCAAACTAAATAGTAGTACAAAGGCTAATTAGGTCAAACAAAGTTAATTTTGAGGTTAAGACAGCCTCTCAGGTGAAAGATAACCATAAATCCTTCTACAGCTGTGCCAGAAACCTCAAGGGCAGCATATAGCAATGTAGTGAACTGGTGGTTAATGGTGCCACATTCACCAAGCCTGGTGATATAGTGAACTTGTTAGTGGACAAATTCAATACCAACCCCGCTCTCATTCCCCAACCACCCCCCAAGGAATCCCCTCAAACACAACCCCTCCAGTTATAACTAGGGAGCATGTACTGGCTGCACTCACTAAAGTCAAGAACAAAGCCTCAATAGTCCCAGTAACACCCTGGGCTGCCTCCTGAGCAGTATAAAACATGATGTATCAGGACACCTGGAGTCACTATTTAACTACAGCTTTAAAACAGGCTTTGCACAACAAGAATGAAGGACCACTACAGTCATCTCCCTTTATAAGGGAGGACCTTCAACAGATCATGGAAATTACAGAAACATTAATCTGACTAGAATTAAGTGCAAAACCATGGAAAGAAAAAATATTCTGGAAATTATCAGCAAGAACATAGCAGTAGTGTGACAGCAGTGAGGTCTGCAGTGGGAGTGACCGATGCGTTTAAGGTAGAGGTGGGGTTACATCAAGGATCAGCTCTGAGCCCTTTCTTATTTGCAATGGTGATGGACAGGTTGACAGACGAGATCAGACAGGAGTCCCCATGGACTATGATGTTTGCAGATGACATTGTGATCTGTAGTGAGAGTAGGGAATAGGTGGAGACTACCCTGGAGAGATGGAGATATGCTCTAGAGAGAAGAGGAATGAAGGTCAGCAGGACTAAGACAGAATATATGTGTGTGAATGAGAGGGAGGATAGAGGAATGGTGAGGATGCAAGGAGTAGAGGTGGCAAAGGTGGATGAGTTTAAATACTTGGGGTCAATAGTTCAGAGTAACGGTGAGTGTGGAAGAGAGGTGAAGAAGAGAGTACAGGCAGGATGGAGTGGGTGGAGAAGAATGTCAGGAGTGATTTGTGACAGACGAGTACCTGTAAGAGTGAAAGGGAAGGTCTACAAGAGGGTAGTGAGACCAGCTATGTTATATGGGTTGGAGACAGTGGAATTGACAAAAAGGTAGGAGTTTGAGCTGGATGTGGTAGAATTAAAGATGTTAAGATTTGCACCGGGTATGACGAGGGTGGACAGGATTAGGAATAAGTATATTAGAGGGTCAGCCCAGGTTGGAAGGTTTGGAGACAAAGCCAAAGAGGCACGATTACCTTGGTTTGTACATGTGTTGAGGCGGGATGCAGAGTATATTGGGAAAAAGATGCTAAGGATGAAGCTACCAGGTAACAGGAAAAGAGGAAGGCCTAAGATAAGGTTTATGGATGTGGTGAGAGAGGACATGCAGGTGGCTGGTGTGACACAGCAAGATGCAGAGGACAGGAAGAAATGGAAACAGGTGATCTGCTGTGGCGACCCCTAACAGGAACAGCCGAAAGAAGAAGATGATGATGATCAGTAAGAACATAGCAGGCAATCAGACACTGGCTCCATCCCAGCCTGGCTTTGTCAAAGGAAGGTCATGCTTACTGAACCTGACAGACTTCTTTCAAAAGGTCACTAAGGCAATGGATGAGGGTAAAGCAGAGCATATTGCCTACCTAGTTATGACTAAAGCATTTGATACAACCCCTACTTGGACATTGTCAACAAACTTACTGATCTAGACATAAACGTCTGGATAGCTAGCTGTCTCACCTCACCGGGTCTATATTGCAAGCTCAAAAGCCCTAATAACTGAATACAAAAATGCCGACACATATTCCGCGAACTGCGAATACACTGAATGCCCTAAACCGTGAAATTCAAAAGCTCGTACCATCATACTTGTCCCACCCCACCATCCGCTACATACTACCTACCCAAACAAACTAAACAAACACATACACCAACCAAAATCCTACTTCTAACCCTAAACTAAACCCTACTTCTAACCCTACACTACATCTTGCATATACCACCATCTATTCACTTACCTTAACCCGCACCCTAACCCTAAGGTCCGTAACTATCGCACATTTACCTTAACAAGCTATACCCAAACAAAATAAATAATCCACACACATACATGTAACAAAACCCTCCATCTAACCCTACACTAAATCTCACATATATTACCATCTATGCACTTACCTTAACCCGCACCCTAACCCTAAGGTCCATAACTATCGCACACTTACCTTAATAAGCTATACCCAAACAAAATAAATAATCCACAGACATACATGTAACAAAACCCTACATCTAACCCTACACTAAATCTCACATACATTTCCATCTATGCCCTTACCTTAACACGCACCCTAACCCTAAGGTCCGTATACCATGGAAGGGCCAACCATGACGATTCGACGTTTTGGATTTCACGCTTCAGGACGATCGATGTTTACATGGTTCAATGGAGACATGTCAACGTTTATGTATTCAGGTAAGTGCGTCTTCGAGAATGTAATAGGGAACAGTCTCACCAATAGGACTCGGGAGATTAGCATTGGTGAGACCACCAACAGAGGCAGGTCATCAGTGGTGACCCTCTGTGCTCTATGCTCAGCCCACTCCTCTTTGGTATCTACTTCTCTGAGATCAAACCCAATATCAAAGCCCTCTGGCTGACCAAGTTCACAAATGATTGCAAACTGGGAGCAGTCCTTGAATTCCCCTCAAGATGAGAACATCCTTCAGGAAGGGCTAACACAGATAACTGCTTGGTGCCAAAGTCATGGCTTAAAACTCAGTGCCAGTAAATGCACTACAGTACCTTTTGGGAAGTCAACTACCCCAGATAACTTTGCCATCAATAAAACACTCCTAAAAGTTGATTCAGTAGTCAGGGATCTGAAAACTTGTGTAGACAGTAACCTAGCCTTTGACCAACATATGTCCAATAAGAAAATCCTTCTATGCTGCTCAACTTGTCATAAGAGCATGGAGTCTAGGTCCAGTGAAGTCATTGTACCACTGTATTTGGATCTTTTTAGACCCATCATAGAGTATAATTCCCATTTGGTGTGTACTTGATTAGCACATGCAGCAAATGGAATGGCCACAAAGGTTTGTTACAAACACAATACATGGAATAAACACAATGTCCTATGATGATCAGCTCAAAGCCCCGTTTCTTCACTTGGTATTATATACACTGCTGCCCTGTTTTGATTAACCTTTTGCACATCTGCAAAACAAAGAGAACTAGTAGGCATTTTGGAGAGACAGATATGTTTTTTCAGAGAATTCCCATTGCCTAGAACAAGCTCCCCATCAATGTGAAGCAGAGTTCCTCTGCAATACTATGTGCAACTTGGACCAATGGATGAGTTAATCAGAAATTCACTCCTGGTCTGGCACCTAGGTCTCTCTTTTAAATCAAATGTTTTGGTCACATTTGGGTTGCACAGCTAGGCTTATAAGTGTCCTAGTGTTTGCTAGCCTAGTATACACCTATGAACAGGGACGTCGGGAGGCATACGCACTGTACTGATTTCAGTACAACTTATGTAGAAGGGGGGTAGTGTTTTAAGTTTTGTTTTTTCGTGCTTTACTGCACGATGACATCAGCGCGCTTTAGGCAGCCAGTCGGAATGGAGCTCCAAATGCTTTCCGAGCGGGAGGAGTCAATGTTTCACTGTCACACGGAATTCAGGGTTGATTTTCGCACAGATCTGAAAAAAAGTCAGTAACAGTAAGGAAACGCAAGGATATGAATTACAAAGCAACCTTTCCAGAAATGTGGGTCAAATTGTGCAAAGAAGGCGTTCTTCTGTAAAATCAACAAGTCGGGCATGTGATGGCTGTCTAAAGGCGTTGCTGTGCAAAACTGATACTTCAGGTATATACTACTTTCGCCAAAAAAGTATGTTGCCAAACTTGCCATCATTCAATACGTTTTTACGGGTCTACACAGCAGTAAATCGTGCCTTGGCTCTTCCTAGGGTTGCCACCTTTTCATAAGCCCAAAGCAGGGACATTTCTTATGGATATATGAGAATTTGTAGCAAAACACATACCTGCAACCACCGCAAAAGACTAGACTTCACTTATTTGCCAAAATAAAAACGCATTGTTGCAGAATGTGATTTGCTTCTACTGTTTCATAAAGTATTAAGGTATTGCACATACAAAATAATTGCCGTATGCAATTAATATAGGAAATACTGTAAATATTTTTGTCCTAAAAATTGTCATTTTTCATGTTTCTCAGGACACAACTGCCCTGCGCGAAGAGGGGCAGGTGACAACCCTAATCCGCCTTCTTATCTCCAGAATCAGGGATGGATACATTAATCAGCGACAAACAAGAACACATTAAAAAAAAAAAAAAAACAGCATTATTAACGTCACACGTTGATAGAGTAAGAGACAGTGAAATAGCATGCATTTTTCTGAAATAAAATAACTATATGACTTTAGGGTTACCACCTGTCCCACTTTGCGAGGCTTTGAGGGCAGTTGTGTCCTGACCAAAAATATTAAAAATGGCAAATGTCCTGAGATTGTAGGACATAATTATGTCCCATAGTTCACGTAATAGTTGCATAAAATAGTTATTTCTGTATGTAAAATACCTAAATGTTACATGAAACAGAATAAGCAACTAAACTGCTACAACAATAAGCTTTAATTTAGGCAAAAATTAAAGTTCTATCCTTTGTACTGACCGTGGGTATGTGTTGGCCTGTAAAATCTGACGTGTCCCGAAAATGTCCCACTTCGGCCATTTGAAAAGGTGGCAACCCTATTCCCGAGCTGGAATCACTTCATGGAGGGTTGGTGAGTAATATGAAGTGTGTGTTGGTCCGAGGATTCCTGAGCTGGTCTCACTTCATGGTGTGTGTGTGGATTCCCGAGCTGGTCTCACTTCATGGTGTGTGTGTGCCGAGCTGGTCTCACTTCATGGTGTGTGTGTGGATTCCCGAGCTGGTCTCACTTCATGGTGTGTGTGTGGATTCCCGAGCTGGTCTCACTTCATGGTGTGTGTGGATTCCCGAGCTGGTCTCACTTCATGGTGTGTGTGGATTCCCGAGCTGGTCTCACTTCATGGTGTGTGTGTGTGGATTCGAGCTGGTCTCACTTCATGGTGTGTGTGTGTGGATTCCCGAGCTGGTCTCACTGCATGGTGTGTGTGTGTGTGTGGATTCCCGAGCTGGTCTCACTTCATGGTGTGTGTGTGTGTGTGTGTGGATTCCCGAGCTGGTCTCACTTCATGGTGTGTGTGTGTGTGTGTGTGTGGATTCCCGAGCTGGTCTCACTTCATGGTGTGTGTGTGTGGATTCCCGAGCTGGTCTCACCATGTTGTGTGTGTGTGTGTGTGTGTGTGTGTGTGTGTGTGTGTGTGTGTGGATTCCCGAGCTGGTCTCACTTCATGGTGTGTGTGTGTGTGTGTGTGTGGATTCCCGAGCTGCTCTCACTTCATGGTGTGTGTGTGTGTGTGTGTGTGTGTGTGTGTGTGTGTGTGTGTGTGTGTGTGTGTGTGTGTGTGTGTGTGTGGATTCCCGAGCTGCTCTCACTTCATGGTGTGTGTGTGTGTGTGTGTGTGTGTGGATTCCCGAGCTGCTCTCACTTCATGGTGTGTGTGTGTGTGGATTCCCGAGCTGCTCTCACTTCATGGTGTGTGTGTGGATTCCCGAGCTGGTCTCACTTCATGGTGTGTGTGTGGATTCCCGAGCTGGTCTCACTTCATGGTGTGTGTGTGGATTCCCGAGCTGGTCTCACTTCATGGTGTGTGTGGATTCCCGAGCTGGTCTCACTTCATGGTGTGTGTGTGGATTCCAGAGCTGGTCTCACTTCATGGTGTGTGTGTGGATTCCCGAGCTGGTCTCACTTCATGGTGTGTGTGTGGATTCCCGAGCTGGTCTCACTTCATGGTGTGTGTGGATTCCCGAGCTGGTCTCACTTCATGGTGTGTGTGTGGATTCCCGAGCTGGTCTCACTTCATGGTGTGTGTGTGTGGATTCCCGAGCTAGCTGGTCTCACTTCATGGTGTGTGTGTGTGGATTCCCGAGCTGGTCTCATTTCATGGTGTGTGTGTGTGTGTTTGTGGATTCCCGAGCTGGTCTCACTTCATGGTGTGTGTGTGGATTCCCGAGCTGGTCTCACTTCATGTTGTGTGTGTGGATTCCTGAGCTGGTCTCACTTCATGGTGTGTGTGTGGATTCCTGAGCTGGTCTCACTTCATGGTGTGTGTGTGGATTCCCGAGCTGGTCTCACTTCATGGTGTGTGTGTGGATTCCCGAGCTAGCTGGTCTCACTTCATGGTGTGTGTGTGTGGATTCCCGAGCTGGTCTCACTTCATGGTGTGTGTGTGGATTCCCGAGCTGGTCTCACTTCATGGTGTGTGTGTGTGTGTGTGTGTGTGTGTGTGTGTGTGTGTGTGTGAGAAAATGCCCCAGGTGGGATGTACTGGTGTGATTACTCATGGTGGTGTGGTAGGGAATACCTCAGGCTTGAACCCTGTACCTTGTATGCAGGTGTTAAAGACCTGAATTCCCTACCCACCACCATTTGTAAAAAAATAGCAGATTTTTGCCTCATATTTGATCTGATCAATATCTGTATGTATCTGTGGTTTTTAAATATTGTAATGCTTGAAATTTGATGGTGCAGTGGTAGCAACGTAGCATTGATGCCTCACAGCTGTAGGTTCTTGGGTTTGGTTCTTGGCTGGGGTGCCTTCTTTGTGTGTGTGGGGGGATCTGTATCTTCTCCCTGTGTTTGTGTGGGTTTGCTTTTGTGTCCTCCCATGTTACAAAGACATGTCTGCATTATTTTTTCCTGGGCCTCTGCTGAGAATTGTGTTTTTTTTTTTTGTTCCAAGTCAGACTGTCCTGATTAACAAATTGACAGGCATTTAAATTTCAGACTTCAGGTTTCTGAATGTTTACTTCCTTACATATTTGATGGTGCAGTGGCAGTATTGTTGCCTCACAGCTGTAGGTTTTCTGGTTTGATTCTTGGCTGGGGTGCCTTCTGTGTGGAGTCTGCATCTTATCCCTGTGTTTGTGACATAGTAAAACAACTTTTTATTCTAGCAATAAATATATACTAACACAACCTTTTTATAGCATTTTTTTTAAGTTTATGACTATTTGAAATTTGTCCTTATTTTTGGGACTGGAATATCCCGTTATTGGCTTTGTCCAGGTTTTTTGTGCTAAGGTTGACAGCTATGGCAAGAACTGAATTCACTGAATATGTTTGAGGGCTGTATTCCCTCATTACTGGATTTGTCCAGATGTTTTGTGCTAAGAAGTTGACAGCTATGGTGAGAACTGAATTCATTAAATGATAGCCATTTAAGTTTCAGTCTTCTTCTCTTTCACAAAGCAGGTGATTTGGCATAGTGGTATGTTGTTCTGACTATTTTGCACAGTGACCTTGGCAGTAAAATGTATGATGGTAACACAGCATTTTATTCTAGCAGCTTTCCAAGATGAAACAAGCAATGTTTAATGTGTTCCTGTTTTTTGCCCTTTTGACCCACTCCAATAAATTTGGCTTTTTCCAGACTTCTTGTTCTGCGAAGTTGAGATGTAGTTGAGTATTGCAGGAACTGAGAGCTGCAGGGGAAGAGAAGTTTAGTGCTGATTATGCTAAGTCGGCTCACATTGCTAGTAGCACAAAATGTTGTGTACTTGCTTTTAATGCAGAAGGTTGTTGGTTCTACTCCCATAAGGGGTGAATGCTGCTGTACTGAAAGTTAAGACGCTAACTATGAGCCTGTTATCAGTTTGACATCCATTTCCTATTGCAATATTACTAGCTTATTATTAATGTATTTTAGGCAATTTATTCCTCAGGGGCATCAGACACTTTTTCGGTGAAGTCATGAAATATAAAGGTGATTGCTAGCAGCAACCTCTTCATTAGTTAGATTTATTTAACATGGAATTATTTAGATGACTTTTTTTTACTACTTCAGAGATTGTGCATATTATTTACTGATAATGGTGGACTGTAGAAGTTTGACTAGACTTTTATGATGGCAATGTTCTGAATTGGGCAGTTTTGTTTCATTGTTTACTGGAAAAATGTTCAAAGCAATAGGAAGGTGTATCAAAGAGCACATGTATGTTTCATATGCAAGGGGCCTATGATTTAAAAGCAGCTCAGAATTAATTTTTATCTGCCACGGGTAAAATGTATTTTCTTTGAATGTGGGTTTTAATGTTGTTTCAATGAATGTGAGTTTCAAGGGCAGAGAAGTTTTAATGCCAAGTTTGTTTAGCAGATGTCTTAGTGTTTGTGCTGTAAAATGCAAAATAAAACTTTCAAATGAAGTTCAAATCATCATAGAAGTAAATCAGTATGCACATTAGTGTTTATGGTAAATGGAGTGAAATAGCAAAGTAATGGATCATTGCAATGGCTGCAGGGGGAGGCTCCATTCGACCATGGTTTTATGAGGGGGAAGGGCGGCAAACAGACAGCCCCAGCTGAACTATACCTCCCAACTGTCCAGATTTTCAAAGAATGAATAGATTTTTTGGTTTGTTCCTCAATTTGTGGTTTTCTGGCAAATGATTTAGGAATTAAGTCACTAAATAATGACACACCAGTTTCAGACTTTATAACCTTCAGAAAAATGCATGCTAAAATAAAACCTGTTCTATCAACTGTCCCAGTTTATACAAGAACAATTTTTAGTACTGTTTATATGTTCCCTCAATATATTTGGCCTTGTCCAGATTTATTGCATTAACAGGTTGAGAGGTACATGCAAATTGCTTTATAGAATTAGGCATAGCCAAACCTCAACTGTCCCTGATTTTGGCTCAACATGTTGCTCTTCCCCTAATGATCCCTCCACAAAATATCAATTTTGGAAGAAAACATAGAGGGTTTACTTTACTTTTATAAATAACTGTAATGATCAGAGTTATACATTACTTTTATTTCAGAAATGCATGTCGATTCTCTAATTTTGTCAGCTGCTCTAAGTTAACTGTGCTCATATTAAAATGGTGTCCCTCCTTTGACAGGTTCCCAGCTGTATTGTCTGGCAATTTAATATTTTTGCATCACATTTTTGGTCCGTTTTTCATAAAATTACAGTTTTCTGGCAAATTAGTGGCAAATTGTTAAAGACTGAAGTTAGAAAATAATGCAGACATTTCAGTTTCAGATTTCATACCTTTCAGAAAATTCGTACTGATGCAAGACCTACTACGATTCTATTATCTTTCTAAGTTTATAAGAGCAATATTTAAAAAAATGTCCTTATTTTTGGGCCTTTGCCTCAGTTTTATTTATGAGTTTGTTGCTGTAAGAGGTTGAGAGGTTGTGTGTGTGTGTGTGTGTGTGTGTGTGTGTGTGTGTGTGTGTGGTAGGCAGCATACCTCTCAACTGTCCAAATTTTGCAGAATGTCCAGATTTTTGCCCCATATTTTTTGTCTGTTCTTCATAAATTTTGTGATTTTCTAGAAAATCATTGAAGGCTGAAATTGCTAAATAATGACAGACATTTGAGCTTCAGACTTCATGTCCTTTAGAAAAATTCATACTAGCACAAATCCTGTTATTCTAGCAACTTTCTAAGTTCACGATAACATTATTTAATATCTGTCCCTGTTTATTTTAGGCTTTGTCCATATTTCTTGCACTAAGAGGTAGGTAGGGGTGTGTGTGTGAATGAAACATCCTAGTTAGTGGTAGCAGGTGGTTAGTAATTTACTCAAGCTCAAAACCTGTACCTTAGTTACAGAAAACAAAAGCATAAAGTCTCTACCCCAACTACCATGCTGCATTTTTCAAAGAACTGACATTTCAGGTTAATTTTCAATTCAAGGAACCGAGTTTGAGTGAATTTATATTATATTACTGAAGAGGCATTACAGCGAATGCCTCTTCATCGACACTAAAAGAGTGAACCGTGAATTATGAGAATGGCCGTAGCTTGGCTGGGGAGGGGGGTAGGAGTTTGAGAGCTGTCAGTACAAATTTGAAAATCCTAGCTACACCCCTATATAGCATTGATAACCTTACCTACATAAAATGCTCAACAAGCTGAGCAGCTGGTGCTGTGAAATGCAGTCATCTCGTTCTGTGTTGTAATATCTCTTTTTCTGAAATAGGAGTGGATTTTCTTACTCAAAGATATAGCATTTGCATCCAAAACATGCAGGGAAAGATGCCATTTCTTTGCACCCATAGCAGGCAAAGCATGTTCTTCGACCCATTCCATAATATTTCACATTTTACAATAGATGAAAGTAGGCATAGGGTTGGGTATCCTATCAATGGACTGGTTTTCATGGATGATCATAGGAGATAATAACGCTAATGGCCCTGAGGCCCTTACAAGCCTAGCCAAGAGTTTATCCCCAAAAAGAATTCTCAGTCAGCACCTGTCACCCCTGTTAATGAGGGACACAGGTGGAACCTCTGGGACAAATTTGTGGTTTCCCATCCACCTATCAAGGTTGTGCTTGAACAGGGTCAGCAAGGTGCTCTGTTTGATGTGTATGGAAAGTCTATTCCAGAGACAGGGCACCCTCTGGGAAACAAACCTGTCTCTCCAGCAGGTTTTGTTGATGTTTCATATTAGATTCAGGCCTTTTGAGTGGGTAATGTGTGAGGAGTTAGACTTGCAAATATGGAGCACCTCTAGGACAGCAGGGTCCTAGATTGCCTTGTAGATGAGACACAGATCATCTCTGAGCAATCTGTATGATACAGAGTACAGTGATAGTGATTTGAGCCTGTCTACATAGGACAGGTGTTAGAGGCTATGGATTCTCTTTGTGAGGCGTTTCAGTGGTCTTTCCAGTTGAAGCAGATGTTTAGAGAGGTACATCCCAAATGGGGCATTATACTCAATTATTGGTCTAATGAGGGAGAAGTATAGAAAGGTAATAACCTTTCATCTGGATGCAATCCCTTTACTTATGAGATGAACCAAGTAAAAGGCTTTTGTGACCACTGCCGCTACATTATGGTTGAATGTGCCCAGGTCTCTCACCACAGGTTGTGTGCTTAGGGGGTTGCCGTTGATGTGATCATCCGTATGGGTCATGTCTTTGCTGAATGGTATGATACATTTTTTTGCATTTAGCTTGAGGCCATGACTTTGGCACCAGTCATTAGTTGTCTTGAGACCCTCTTGCAGTATGTTAACATCATTTGGGGAGTCATGACAGCACACAACCGATTCATCTGCAAACTTGGTCAGCCACAGGCCTTTTGTCTTTGCCTTGACCTCTGAGAAATAGATGCCAAACAGAAGGGGTCCCAGGACAGATTCCTGGGGAACTCTACTAGTGACAGGTCTGCTATCGGAGGTGGAGGTGCCCATTTTGACTTTGAGGGTCCTGTTGGCTAAGCTAGTTGGCCACCCACCTAATGAGATAGGGATTTATACCAACTTACATTAGCTTTTCAATGATGCTGGAGTGGGGGACTGTGTCAAAGGCCTTGGCCAAGTAAAAGTAAGCTGTATGCACGGACTTTCCCTCATCCAGGGCCTTGGTGACAGTCTCGAAGTCAACCAGGTTCAACAGGCCCTTGAAGAATCTGTAGTGGGTGGGGTCAAGTGTTTGAAGATTGGTTACGAGATCCATAATAATAATACACTCCATGGCTTTACAGATCAGACTTGTCAAGCTAATGGGGTGATAGTTTCCAGGGTCAGTAGTGGCACCACCTTTGTGCAAGGGGATGACAATGGAGAAGCCAGTTCTTGCTGGAGATGGTGCAGAATACTTCTTGGGATACTAGAAGGTCCCATGGCTGCAGTGTTCTTTACCTTTGACAGGGCCTGCAACACAATCTACGGAGATGTGAGGTATGGGACAAGTATCGGGGATGTTAAAAGGGCCTTTGGGGGGGCAGGGGGTAAAGTTTGCATGGAACCTATCTGCAAGCAGGATGGCTAAGTCAACAGGATCATTGTAAGTGATACTGTTAAGTACTAATTCGGGACAAACCAGGGCTTTGCCTGGGAGGTTCCTGATGTAACTGAAGCAGACTTTATGGTTTCCCCTTGTTTTGGAGGTTAGTTTTGATTCATAATTGGCCTTGCAGGTTTTCACTAGTGATCTAATTTGCTTCTTGATGCCACGGAGGGAATATTTCCAGTTTGGAATTTCTTCCTTTTTACCCTTGGACAACAGTTTCTTCCTTTTGTTGTAAAGCCTGTTGGAAGAGGATGTCCACCAAACAGGTTTGCTTTTCCTCGAGGAGCAGGTTTTAGTTCTAGTGGGTATGGCGGAGTCCATGCAGTTGTACAGGTGCTTGTATACTGCACTGGCTATTGTTCAGCATAGTTGTCTGCATCCTCTGAGGGGGGCAGTTATGTGAAGCTACAGGTACCATCCCTTAGGAAGTTGTAGTGAGATTTTGAGAAATGTTTTTAACTTGATTATGGCTGGGGGGGGGGGGGGATAGAAACTTTGAATTAGACAGTCTGATCTGATCTCGCCAAGAAAAACATACTATGGGAGTGGTGCAATGGTCACCCATGCTAGTGAGAACCAAGTGCAGAATGTTATCTCACCTTGTGGGGGATGAGACGAGCTGGTCTGGTGCATTAGAATTGATGACATCAAGGAATCATTGAGAGAGTGCATTAATGCAAGAATAGTTCACCCAGTATATGCTGGGGTAGTTGAAGTCACCAAGGATCAGGGTGTTAAGGGGGTATCTTGATGGAGTCAAGTAGATCCAGGTAAGAGAAGTGGGTGTCCTGAGTCATGGAGGGGGGGGTCTATAGCTAACCTGGATGAGTGCCTTGCCAACTGTTAGTTGCACCTGGAGTAGTTCCAGTGCATCATGCTGGCAAACCAGTCTAGAGGTGTGCCTGTCCTTAATGAAAATAAAAACTCCACCACCCTTAGGCTTCCCAACCTCATTTTGGGGTCAGAATGCATGGAATGAGATATAGCCTGGGAAGGCAGGGGTGATCTCTGCAATCCTGAACCATGTTTCTGTGATCGCACAGACATTGGCATGTCCCAGTGCAAGGAGAACCTCCAGTGAAGTCCATTTTCAGGTTAAGGCTCCTAGCATTAAGTAGCATGACCTTCAATTTGCTTGACAGATCTTTTATGTTAGAAGGTTTGTCTTTGGGAAATTGCCTAAAAAAGGCAGAATAGGGGAGGCGAGAGCCTTGGCCAGGATCTGGAAACCCAGCGGTGACAAGTGAAAGCCATCTCTGGCAAAGCATCGAGGCCTGTTGACCATGTAATCCCAGGCAGAGAGATACGGGAGCCCCTTGGAATGATACCAGAAATTAAGTCAATTTTTTGTTGGCATTGTAGTATTCTTGGTAAAGGTAGGATGCAGTTTAGGGCTAGGGTCATACTTGCCTGGAACCCATACTCAAGAGTTCAATCAAGTCTCTCTTCATATAGTCCAGGGAGGTACGTCTCAAGTCATTCACAACATGGACAAGGACAGAGTCATACTTGTGCTTGTTGTGGAGAGAGTTAAGTGCATGCATGATGTGGCGGATTCTGGCACCAGACAGACAACTGACCGTGACCTTCTTGTCAAGCCTGGTGAGGAGGACACTGGTATCTCTCACAATTAAGTCACCAATGAGTAGTATGTTTGGTTTATTATGTCTTGTGGGCTGTGAGGTTTATTGTTTTGCCTTATGGGCAGTGTGAGAGACACTGGTGTGCTGTCTGCTGTGTGTGATGTGCTTGAGTGTGGAATGTTTGCGTGTGTTTTGGAAGTCTCTGCTGTTTAGGTAAATTTTACTGAGGATCTTTGCATAGGTGTGTATGTGTGTTGTGCTTGGCTATATAATGTGATTGGTGTGGTGTTGGCAATCTCCTCTTTCTCAACAGTACTGACTGTGGTGTGAGAGCATGAACTCCAGGTTACTGATGTACATGCATTTCTCGCAGGTGGAAGAACTATGTGCTAGGAGAAGAGGGTTAAATATGATGGTCCAGTTTTCACGCATGGTATATTTTATTTCCAGGGAGTCCTCTGAGAATTTGAGGATCATACTTTCACGTTTCTCTTTGCCAGCTTCATTTTGAGTTCATTGGATTTGTTTCTCCTCTTCATGGAGGATTATAGAGTTGGGCCACTGTCACTTTGTGGTATATCCAGGCTGAATAGGACCTGTGTCATTTCCCCAGACTCATGGCATACACTCACCATTGTGATTTTGAGGTGCATACTGTTTGCATGTAGTAACATGTTTATCCGTGGAGGTTTTCTAGAAAGGTCACTATTTAACATGGACTCAATTTGAGATCCTAAAAATTCTACCTCGTCAAAGCTGTAATGGTTACTGAAATGGACAGAGAGACAGGACACTAAATATGGATTGTCACACCCACCCTCTGTTGATTGTTTTTAGAACATTTCTATACCTCAGTTAGTTGTCCCGCACGTTGTGAAACAGGAGAATCAGTAGCAGAAGTATATTTAACCAAAATATGTTCTTGGAAAAATACTATTCCCAGAAGCAGCAAACCCTGTGACAGCATATTCTGGTTAAAGTTACATCTGCTACCGATTTTCCTGTTTTGCAATGTGCAAGAAAACTACATGTTGTGCAAATATCTTCTCAAAACACAGGTGGCTGATGTGATGATCCAGCTTGGGTGTATTCTCTTTTCTTGTTCTTGGTTGGTGGATTCCCATGACTGTTTTCTGGATTTCAGTTACTGAAATGCAGTAAAGTCTGAGGAATTTTCAATGCAGTCAAAAAATTCCTTAAGCTTGACCACTGAGCTGTCCCATGAGATGAAAATACAATTCATAAAGCCATAACAGCATATTATATGTGTGTCTATATATATATATATATATATATATATATATATATATATATATATATATATGTGTGTGTGTGTGTGTGTCTATATATATATATATATATATATATATGCGTGTGTATATTAGCCGTGGTACTGCAGCGGTTAGCATTGTCACCTCACAGCAAGAGGCTCTCCCGTTCGATTCTCGGCTGGAGTGCCTTCTGTGTGGAGTCTGCATGCCCTTCCAGTGGTAGAGTGACGCTAAAGACATGCAAGGTAGGTGCAAGCGTGAATGGGCGTGCCTTCGTTGAAGGTTGGGCTGGCAACTCGGCACCGTAAAGATCCACTGCCAATCATAAGTGGACCGGAGTTCTGCTGTGGTGACCCCTAACCGTGAAAAGTCCAAAGACTTATATGTGTGTGTATATTATGTATACATATGCATATATATATATATATATATATATATATATATATATATATATATATATATATATATATATATATATACATACATATATATATATATATATATATATATATATATATATATATATATATATATATAAAACAAAACATACATATATGTATATATACATACACACACACACACACACACACACATACATATAAACAGGTCTACATTGACCCATTAAAATTACAGTTCACCAAGTGCATTTATTTGAAAATGCAGTTTTTGCAAAACCTACCTCACAAACAAATATAAAATACACAAAACACATGTATGCAGGGGCGCAAGCCCCCCTGTGTTCCCCATTCTCTCACTACTTATACATACATATATATATATATATATATATATATATATATATATATACATGCACACACACATATATATATATATATATATATATATATATATATACATATATATATAACTCCTAGATCATGTTACATTGGGAAAAAGGGAATATTCCCTTATCTTCACTGTACTGTGATCTACAAGCAGCTCCCCTCCCAGACACCAGTGAAAAACACCGTACCCTGCACCACCACAGGATCCCGGAACCGGCAACCTCACTTCTCTGAACTGATTTTCGAAAAACTGCATTTTTGAATAAATGCACTTTCATGAAAATGGAGTCACAATAGTAATTTTGATGGGTCAAAGTATACCCATATACACACACAGCCCCACAAAATATACATTTTATATATATATATATATATATATATATATATATATATATATATATATATATATATACACACACACACACACACACATACACACATATATATGTGTGCGTTTGTGTGAGTATATTTATGTATGTGCACATACACTCAAATACCCATGTCTATATTGATTAAAACAAGTAACTACACATATGGCAACTTTCGAAAGAATAAGCTCGGCCTGATAATAGGTAATGAAGACCACTCTGATAATGCCAACAATGTAGGCGATGTTATGTCTGTTTAATTAGTTCAGAGCTCTGCTGTGTCCCCTAAATAAACACAGAAGCTAGAACCTGTACAGCAGGTGGCCAGGTTTGATATTCAAATCATTTCCATTTTATATTCATTAGGGCAAGGTTACCACATGATGTACAACCTGTGTGCACACATGCAGATGTCTGCATGAAAAATCAGACCTAGGAACAGAGGAAACTTTAGCCCAAGTCTAGCTAAAGGCAATGCCCAATCAAAGGGCTGTCAGTGAAGCACTCTGCGAATAAATGAACTTCTCTGACAGGAAATTCCAAATGCAATTTTAATTCTGATCAGGCTTCAGGAAACGGAAAGAATAAAACACATCGATTATAATGACAGTTTTAAATCACATGGCAAGCAGCTGTTGTTAACAAGCATGAGACAACCATGCTAACTACTAGGGTATTCTGCTGAGACCAACATTTGTACACCAAAAATGTAAATGCTGACCTCATGATATGACCGTATAAGAGGTGCTCCATAGTAATGATTGAGATTACATAGAATGTAATGGCTGTTCTACTACAGTCCACTGTTTGTGAAGGATTCCAATGTTAAAAGAATAACTCTGAAGTCCACTAACGGCTTAAAAGGATCTCTGTGCAAAAAATGTCTGGAATGCATCAGATTTTAAAATATACATGTAAATGAATATTACACATGGATACTACATGACCTTTTAAACTTTTACTGCTTTTGAAAAATCATTATAGTTCTGGCAGAAAACTACAAATGCATTAGCTATGCACAGAAACACTACAAAAATGGCTTATTCATCGGTTCAACAGAAAGCATCTCAAATACCTGAATGAGCTCACTTGATGTGACCTCCTGAATAGTGCAGCAAAGCTCAAGGGCAGCAGATGTCAAGCAAAACAAAAAGTAACACATCTGTTGGGTTGTAGTAGTGTTACATTATCCACCACAAAGCTTAATGCACTTTTTAATTAAATACGCAAGCAAAGTACTTCGAGAAGTCAGTTTCTCATACCCATTTTGTGAAATGTGCAGACATACAGAGCTAAAATTAGACACTCCACTATAAAACCCAATCAGTTTTAAGCAATCACTTAACTACAGAATGCATGTGTTGAATGCATGCAGCATGGGAAAGCCTACAACATCGGGGTCCATGATAACTGTATACTCTGGGTCTGGTACTTTCTTGATTTATCTAATATACTTTCTGAAGTCGGTGTTAAATGTTAAACTGTAAAACAGCTCATTCAAGCAAAATCTACTTAATTAGCAATGAAGATGAGGAATAAAATTTTCTCTGGATGAATATGGTAGTATCTTAGCGTACACAATGCATGAAGTTTCCCCACAGATACAGCAGAACTGTGCATTATGTACTTGTTTCAGGAGGCAGAGCTGCTTACAGGCTTATGTTACTTAAAGAAGTGAGTGACAATCCTGTGATATGGTCACTACCTGTCCTTCCTGAGGAACATGTACTGGACGTGCACAAAGACTTAGGGCTATAAACAAAAAAAAAAGAATCTGATGACTACCCAAATAATGGCATCTATTATCAGCTATCACTTCACAGGGAAAAAATGAGCAAGGGGAGAGCTCCCACCCTGGGAGGAAAGAATCAGCCAGTATGATCAGAATGAGAGAGTGACTGTCAGCAGGTACTGGGGATAAATTATTTATTTTACATTTGTTGACCGGGATAGTACGACTGGATACATGTCAATTTTCAGCTGAGGCCTGGGGAGAAAAGCTCCACACATTAATGCGATATACACAATACAACAGACAGCCACATTTATAGAATACAGGAGTCACACTATTTATACATATTTTTAAATCAGAAAAAAGACACTGAACAAGTGTAGGACAGAAGACAGAATTAAAAAATTCTTACTGTTAAGAGTAAGGTAGGAAAGAGCAGGTCATGAGGTAAAAGGTAAGTGGTGGCAGGAAGATGTGAGGGGAAGAGGAGGTTTGATAGGAAAATAGGGAGGGAAGAAAGAGATGAATAATAAGGGGGGAGGTTACAGGGGCAAGTAGTGAGGTGGGTAAGGTAGTGTTTGAGAGAGTTTGAAAGTAGGAGTCTGGGATAGGCTTCTTAGAGTCAAGGGATGCCTGTTCCAGAGGACGGCTGGAGAGTAGCTGTACAAGTTTTGTCCTACACTTTGTCAGGTTTGTAAATTTGTAGAATATGTTGATTAGAGCTCCTTAAAGATAGAGTGGGAGTGTAATAGGAGACTAGAGAAGAGAGACTAGGACAGGAAAGTGGCTTGTTCAGACTGAAATGAATGGTAAGAAGTTGGATATGTTTGAGATGGTTAGGTAAGTCAAGTCAGTGTAGTGACTTGAGGGCAAGACCGTGGTGAGATTTGTAAAGCAAGTTTGCAGCAAATCTAGCCACTTTGTTCTAGGTAGATTCAAGTTTAGAGAGGAAGTGTAGACTGAAGATTTATGTGCTATAAAAGATATTAGGGAGGAGATAGGCATTGGCAAGGGTTATTCTGGTTTCAGGAGTAAGAAAAAATACAAAATATGTAAATTACAGTAACATAACAGGTGTAATTATAGCCTAATACTACAGTAGTCCACTTCGTACCAAGTGTCCACTCAAGAATGGCAACTAATATTGATGCCAGACAATTTGAAAAAGTCCAGACTGGTCTTCTTTTTTGTGTTTTGTTCATATGCCTGGAAGAGAAAGTAAACAACAAATTATCCTATTATATTTTTTTTTGGGGGGGGGGTGGCAGGTAAGTTCAGTTCTGGGCGTCAGACCACTTATTGACACTTTCTATCAATACCCTGTCTTAGGATATCCCGAATAGGATTAACAAATCTGGCAAAAACTTCACAGTCCATCTAAAAAGCACTGCAGGTGGGCTTCAAGGTATTATGGAACTGGCTTAAGGCAAATAAAAGTATGATTAATACAGCACAAATTAATACAATGCTATGCAGTACCCCTCTACACCTTAAGAATACTACCAGCATCACAAGCTATGACCCCAATGGATCCTGTTTTATCAGTAACTATATGCCAAAATATTTAGGAATCACATTCAAACCTAATCTTCCTTGCTCCCCACAAACAAACAGTCAAAATGCTGACACTGTTAAAAGCTTATAAAATATCCACCTTAATGGCATTAAAAGCCAGGTAAGTTATTGCAGTCAATGTGTTGTTACAGAAGTTAGAATATGCATTGCCCTTTATTTCAGTAATATTTTCTCTGTTCTAAACCACTGAAAAACTCTCAGGTTTATTCATTTGTCCAAAAACAGGGAGCAGTATTGCATCACAGCTTTCAAATGTCACTTGCTGTCACTGTCAGCTTCACCAGTATTACTTTTAAAATACCCGTCTTGAATGATCTGAATAACTGCTTCAGCAGGTTTGATGCATATAACAAAATGGTGGCAAACTACCTACCTGCTGGTAAGGATGCAGCAGTGTTGCGCTTAAACACAATAGATGCCCTAAGAACCTTGAGAAGTGTCAACCCAAGAAAAGCAGCTAGCCCTGATAACATCATGAGCAGGGTACTGAAGGACTGTGCGTCAGAACTGGCATTTGTTCCCACAGACATTTTCAACACTTCACTTCAACTAGCCAGTGTACCAAGGTGCTTCAAGAAAATGGTCATCCCATTACCCAAGAAACCACAGCCAATAAGTCCAATGACTGCAGACCAGTTGCTCTGACTTAGACAGTGATGAATTGTTTTGAAAGGCTGATAATTATAAACCACATAACCTCAAGCATACCAGCAACTGTGGACACACTGGACTTTGAATACAAGCCAAACTGCTGCACAGCAGATGCCATCTCTCTAGCACTCCATGAAACCATGACCCACTTGGAAAGCAAGAACTGCTATGCCAGAATGCTATTCATAGACTTCAATTCTGCCTTCAGCACTGTCATCCCTCAGAATCTAGTAAAGAAACTAATACAGCTGGGCATCAACACCCAGTTATACAACTGGATTCTAAGTTTCTTCACGGACAGGCCTCAAAAGGTTTGTGCGGGTGACAGGAAGTCCAGAAGCATAACTCTGAACACACAGAGATATGTCTTTAGTCTTTTATTATTCACCTTGATGACACGACTGCATGGCCAGACAGAAGTCCAATAAAATCATCAAATTTGCAAATGACACCATGATCATAGGTCTAATCAGAAATGGAGAGGAAACAGCCTACAGAAGCGAGGTGCAGCATCTGATAGGCTGGTGCTATAACAACAACTCAGTGATGAATGTCAGCAAAACCATTAACTAATTGTGGACTTCAGAAGGTCTCAAGAAGAACATAAACCTCTAGAGATAAAAGGGGCGTCAGTGGAGACGGTCAACAGCACGAAATTTCTAGGAGTACACATCTCAGAGGATTTGTCCTGGTCAGAGCATACTAATTACACTGTCAAAAAAGCACAGCAAAGGTTGCACTTCTTAAGGAAGCTGATAAAAGCAAACGTTTCACAGTCCATCCTCCAAGCATTCTATAGGGGCTCCATTGAGAGTGTCCCAACCAACATCATAGTCTGGTATGGGAACTATAATGCCTATGACCGTAGAGCTCTCAGGCGAGTTGTAAGGGCAGCAGAGAAAATCATAGGTTCTTCACTTACACCCTTGGAAGACTTGCACGAGACTGTCTGCATAGGAAGAGCCAGAAAGATAACCAATGATCTTACCCATCTTGCACATGGCATGTTCTCCTGCCTATACCCAGGTAGAAGATACAAAATCATGCACTGCAAGACTTCCAGGCTAAACTTTTTTTCCCTTATCCATTAGACTGTTAAATTCTGCCAACAGGTGAACTAGAGGAAAGACAACCCCCCCCCCAATCACTTAGGAATGTGATTATCTGTCTGATCAGGAATAATTTCCCTAATTTTACACAGTTCATAAAGTGTAATATAGCCAGTCAGTGTTCAAACTGAATGGGCAATTATAACAGTCTGTTCTTACCTGCACCCTGATAAGACAAATCCAAGAGTGCAATATACAGTACACTGTGCAATTATTTTGTTCTATTTATATTTTTGTCTTGCTTTTTTGTGATGTCAAATTACTTTTTACTAAAACATATTTCTGTAAGTATGTGTTTGTACTAGAAACAAAGCAATAACTGCACATTTTGAGAGACACTTATTCACATTAATTACACAAATAAATACAATTCTTCATTGTTGTAAATATTTTAGTAAGCATGATCACAGGAAGGGATGTGGAAGCGTACGTCTGGCTAAAAGTGATTAGACAAAACAGATCTAGGTTGTACAGTCTCCAAGATATGGCAATTTGTTTATGAAACAGACAAAATAGCATTCTGGTTTCGTATTCATAATATTATTACAGCATTGCTGTAAAGATGGAAGCTGCGGTGGTGCAGCGGTAGCATTGTCGTCTCACAGCAACAGATTCTCCCATTCGATTCACAGCTGGAGCGACTTATGTGTGGAGTCTGCATGTCCTCCCTGTGGTCGAGTGGTGTTTGAAAGACATGCGTGAATGGGTGTGTCTTTGGCTGAAGGTTGGGCATCGAGCTGGCACCTCGGCACCATAGAAAATCTACTGCCAATCATTAGTGGACTGGAGTTCCACTGTAGCGACCCCTAAATGGGAAAAGCTGAAAGAAAAACATTGCTGTAAAGATGGACTGTACTAATTTATTAATGCAAAGACGCCTTTTTATTGATAACCATGCTCTTTGTATCATTTTAATAGCTTTTATTGTTCACAAAATAGTTTCATTTCTTTGTGTTGTGCTTTTAAGTTGATTTCCCAGAAAATGCTTTGGAATGTAACAATATGTTTAGGCTACTAGATGTGTGACATTCCACATCACATAGCTGTTAATGAGTAAGCAACATATTTCCAGAAGAATGTAGTGATCTTTTCAGAAAATGCTTCTATGCTTCTGTTTCCTGTAGTCCTGTATTTACAACAATGTCAACATTCAGCTGTATTTTATTTATTGTATTTGCCCCACCAGCTCAGGTTTGCGACTGGAAAAGGGGTCTTCAGATTATTCATTCACCCAGGTAATAACAGGAAACAGTGTGTTACAGTTGCTGGTAGAATTTAAAATGTGCATTAGTCTTCCAGCCTAATTGTTTTTAGCACTCGGGCTTCATCATGGGAGCACAGGTGCAGTCTTCAGCTATGGCCACTACAGGAAGCCCAGTTACAAGACAGGATATTAAATGATCTGCTCTTTCTTTCTCGGAGGCCAATAAAGATGCAAATGCAAAGATATGCTAAGGTGAAAGAAAAAGGAGAATGTAGATGCAGAATCGAAATGTAGAATAACTGGATTGAATGTACCACATTTGCTACTACATACACTGAAACAAGTAGGTCTAAACAAGCTGTTGAAATATACTAAAACATTTTTCATACAACCTTACTAACAGTAACCAAAAACAAATCGGTAACTAAGCTACCAGAAAGAGCATCAGATTTGTAATATATGCTGGACCAAGGCGAGAGAGAGAAACAGCCTTTCTATAGCAATTATCCCGAAAATAAAGTAAAGTGTCAAGCACAGTCTCCCATGAGCCCCTGTTAAACTGGGCATCCGACTTGTAAAGAGTACACATTTGAAGAGAAGCTTAGAGCAGAAGTCCTGCAAATACTCTTGGCAGAAGTACTTCTAAGGGTACAGTGGCAGTTGTTGGACCTGGTGGAGCTAATCTCAACCTCCCCAGTAGAAGCTTTGCTGTATTTGTCTTAAAAGAAAATGTATCCGGCCAATTACTGAAAGGGTTATTTAGTGCTTCAACAAACATTTGCTTCCATAAAGGCAATCACTGATCAAACTGTCTCAGGCCAAGTCATCACTCCAGCAGCTGACTGAGTGGCCATTGCGTACAGGACTTGCTCAACCTCTGTTATTTTCAACAAAGGTGACTAGCAGTTGAAGAAACTGGTTTAAAAAAATTCACAGTACTTTGCACATAAAGGATGTGCCTGTTTTCAAGCACCTAGTCCATGTGGAAAACAGTGTGCAGTTCTCACAACTTTCCAGATGAAGTAACTGCTACAAAAATGAGCATATTCCAACAGAGGGTTAAAAGGAAGCCAGATTCCAAACAAGAGACAGAGGACGTCCTGTAGCCCTGGAATGAAGGATCCCCTTCAACACAACTGTCACAATATTAGAAGCCACAGGAGAATGTACCATCATACACTCCAAAGTAACAGAATGACAGGTCTGGCACTATCATACACAGATGCAGTTGTAACTATGACCCAAATGACGGGTGTGGCACCACATTATACACAGTTACATTCATAACTATGACCCAAATGATGGGTCTGGCAGCACAGCATATACAGATGCATTCCCAACTATGACAGAAATGACCCTTGCTTGATTAAAGCCATGCTCAGAAAGAAAGGTTGGGATTGAGCATTGATTCTGGTTTGCCTATCCTGGCAGGGAGGCAACTTTGGCCCACTGCATTAGTGTCCACAGCATTTGTGTAGCCAAGACCTTGCTGAACCACAGGATTTGTTTATATGGTGGGATGATATGTTCTATGGATGAGGAATATTACCGAAGCTTGTAAAAAGCCACTGATAACATGACATTACAGCCTTACAGTAAAGCCTTGTTGTTCTTGGTGGGCGATGGCACTGCTCCCAGTAAACGGGACCCTCATTTCCAGGGAAATATTAGGCCAGAAGGCTTTTCCTTAGAGGTAAGAACAGGCTAACAGAGTGGCCAGAGATGGCCACATGGTCATGGGAGGTTAGGATCAAATATATTAGAATGATGCACTTACATGGAGTAAAAAAGAAAAGAAAAAATAACACTACTCTGCAATTCAAAGACTCAGTCTTTAATCAAATCTCTCCCATTTGGATAAATATGATTTGTTGATAGTGGGGGTCTTTTGCATGTTATAGAATGGAAAAAAAATAACTAACAAAAAAAAAGATGTCCATTTTCAATCAACCCGAAACTTCTCTGTACTTTTAGAACAGAACAGAGATTTGAATAGCATGAGCAGCAAAGGTGTAGACACAGTAATCTGCCTACTTGTAGAGTTCACAGGCTGTTGTGAAAAGGAATGACTGCTGAGGGGGTAAATGACATCTGTGTTAGGAGGACGAAGGTAAAGTCATTAGTAACTGTCCACAACAGTCAATGTTTGGTACGGCTCACTGCTGCAGTAGAATTCCTGATGCAAGGGAATCAAAGCAGGCTGACGTCCATCCATCTGGCCTGAGTCACACATAGGAGCTTCGGCCATGCTACTTCTGACAACATGACATAAACCTGCATCTTGCACAAGAAAGGAGATCATGGCATGGCATTTTTTGGGCCAGTGGAAAATACAAAGGATTTTTTTTGCCAGAAGAAAAAAATGAGGAAATCAACGTCCATGAACATGGACAAAACAAATGACCTTCACAAATTCAACGTGTTCATAGGGGTTTCAAGGCAAATGAACTTCACAAATTCAAAGTGTTCGTAGCTGTTTTAAAGCAAATGAACTTCACAAATTCAACGTGTTCGTAGCGGTTTCAAGGCAAATGAACTTCACAAATTCAAAGTGTTCGTAGGTGTTTCAAGGCAAATGAACTTCACAAATTCAACGTGTTCGTAGGTGTTTCAAGGCAAATGAACTTCACAAATTCAAAGTGTTCGTAGGTGTTTCAAGGCAAATGAACTTCACAAATTCAACGCAGTTCAGAGGGTGTTTCACGCAAAATGACCTTCACAAATTCAAAGTGTTCGCAGGTAAGCCTAAGGCAAAATGAACTACAAATCTCAACGGTTCATAGCTGCTCAAGGCAAATGAACTTCACAAATTCACGTCGGCCAGAGCGGCTCTACAAGTAAATGAACCTCTACAAATTCAACGGTTCGTGAGCGGCCTAAGGCAAATGAACGCCACAAATTCAAAGCTGGGTTCAGAGGGTGTTTCCTCTTAAGGCAAATGAACTTCACAAATCTCAAAGTGTAACTGTAGGTACTCTAAGGCAAATGAACTTCACAAATTCAAAGTGTTTGTAGGTGTTTCAAGGCAAATGAACTTCACAACTAACGGTTCAGCTGTTTCAAGGCAAAATGAACTTCACAAATTCAACGCGGTTCCTCAGAGCTGTTTCTTAAGCGCAAATGAACTTCACAAATTCAAAGTGTTCAGAGGGTGTTTCAAGGCAAATGAACTCACAAATCCAACGCGGTTTGTAGCTGTTTCAAGGCAAATGAACTTCAAATTCAACGGTTCATAGCTGTTTGCTGGCAAATGAACGCCACAAATTCAAAGTGTTCAAGCTGTTTCCAAATGACCCAAAATTCAAAGTGCTTCAACTGCTCCTTTTAAAGCCATGCTCAGAAAGAAAGGTTGGGATTGAGCATTGATTCTGGTTTGCCTATCCTAGCAGGGAGGCAACTTTGGCCCACTGCATTAGTGTCCACAGCATTTGTGTAATAGCCAAGACCTTGCTTGAACCACAGGATTTGTTTATATGTGGTGGGATGATATGTTCTATATGGATGAGGAATATTACCGAAGCTTGTAAAAAGCCACTGATAACATGACATTACAGCCTTACAGTAAAGCCTTGTTGTTCTTGGTGGGTGATGGCACTGCTCCCATGTAAGCGGGACCCTCATTTCCAGGGAAATATTAGGCCAGAAGGCTTTTCCTTAGAAGAGCCAAGAACAGGCTAACAGAGTGGCCAGAGATGGCCACATGGTCATGGGAGGTTAGGATCAAATATATTAGAATGATGCACTTACATGGAGTAAAAAAGAAAAGAAAAAATAACACTACTCTGCAATTCAAAGACTCGGTCTTTAATCAAATCTCTCCCATTTGGATAAATATGATTTGTTGATAGTGGGGGTCTTTTGCATGTTATAGAATGGAAAAAAAATAACTAACAAAAAAAAAGATGTCCATTTTCAATCAACCCGAAACTTGGTTCATCGTGCTTTTAGAACAGAACAGAGATTTGAATAGCATGAGCAGCAAGGTGTAGACACAGTAATCTGCCTACTTGTAGAGTTCACGAGCTGTTGTGAAAAGGAATGACTGCTGAGGGGTAAATGACATGTCTGTGTTAGGAGGGGCGAAGGTAAAGTCATTAGTAACTGTCCCACAACAGTCAATGTTCAGTACTGACTCACTGCTGCAGTAGAATTCCTGATGCAAGGGAATCAAAGCAGGCTGGCGATCCATCCATCTGGCCTGGAGTCACACATAGGAGCTTAGGCCATGCTTTACTTCTGACAACATGACATAAACCTGCATCTTGCACAAGAAAGGAGGAGATCATGGCATATTGGCATTTTTTTCTGGGCCAGTGGAAAATACAAAGGTTTTTTGCCAGAAGAAAAAAAAATAGAAATCAACGATCCATGAACATGGACAAAACAAATGAACTTCACAAATTCAAAGTGTTCGTAGGTGTTTCAAGGCAAATGAACTTCACAAATTCAACGTGTTCGTAGCTGTTTCAAGGCAAATGAACTTCACAAATTCAACGTGTTCGTAGCTGTTTCAAGGCAAATGAACTTCACAAATTCAAAGTGTTCGTAGGTGTTTCAAGGCAAATGAACTTCACAAATTCAAAGTGTTCGTAGGTGTTTCAAGGCAAATGAACTTCACAAATTCAAAGTGTTCGTAGGTGTTTCAAGGCAAATTAATTTTGCAACCATAAATGCTTTGACAATACCCTCTCTGATGGTATACCCCATTTCTTAAAGAAAGCTAAGCCAGTTAGTCCAGAGGTATATATTTGAGGGTATCCATACAGCCCTTAAGGTTCTACCTGAAGCATGATTATGCATCCCACTGTTTAACCTGCAGGGGCAATCTACTCCAGACATGGGAGAGGCATTGTGTAATGAATGTTTCTCTCAACCACATTCTGTACATCTGTGAGTGAAGATTTAGATCACTGGCTCTGGTGTTTGTACAGTTGTTAGATGTGCAGAAATACACATCAAGAAGAGGGTCTCTGATGCTGTTAGCCGAGATAGAGGGTCTACATTAATATTATCGAAAGCCGACAATGTAGAATCTGACACTGTCAACACGAGAATATTCAACGCTCAGAATCTCAAGCATGTAAACGGAAATCTCTGTAAGGGGAGATTTCCATTTACTGCAATGTAATGAGGTCTCGGAGTTGGTATATTTAAGTAGCGGGGGGTGTGGGGGGCGGCTTGCCCCCTTGCTTAAACCCATTGGGGTACTTTTTTCTTTTTTGTTTTTTTCTTTTTACAAGTTTGATGTTTGAAGACATCGACCATATGGTCGACCATATGTTGTTCGATGCTTACAAACATCGTTATTATAATATAGACCCAATATATAGATCACCCATTGAATAAAGGGCTAGAGCTCCTAGACTCATCTGGTAGCTCACACACTTGAAGCCTGAAATCTTCTTAGTTAGGAACCTCTGGAGCTTTTCCATCCCAAAATGGGTATTGTGAGTTGTACTAGATCTAGTCACTGCTAAATATAGGAGAATGATGACATCCTTCGATCTGGATGATTTACCCTTGGTTATTGATTCTGTTTAGTAGAAAGATTTTCTGACTCATCATGTGGCAACTGTAGTCGAGGGATAGGGAACTGTCACCCTAGGTATTCTCAGGCCATTGACTACATTTTCATTTAGTAGTACATTACTGTTTATCAGAAAGGAAGGGTTAATAACAGAAGAGTTAATAGTCCTCTTCAAACTTAATTAACCAGAAGTACTGGCACTCAATTTGCAGATAAAAAAATGTAATTGATATAAAGACAGGACCCAGTACAGAGCCCTGGCAGAGACTGCTGGTTACTTTCAGAGGAGGCATATGCCACATGAATTACGTGGTTCTGTCTTTTAGCCCAGTTGCTATCCATCTTACCATACAAGGGTCTATATTTAAATAATTTGGCTTACTTATGTCTGCATGAAGTATGTCAAACAACACTTTGGCTAGGTCAAGATGCGTAGAGTGAAGAGCATGACCACTGTGAAGACCGCATGTGACCCTCCCAAAGAAGTTAACTAGATTTAATAGGCAAGCTCTCCATTTGACAAAGCCAAATCATTGTGGGTCGAGCCTAATGGCATCTTTGATGCAAGTGATAAATCAGTTGCATCTCCATAGCTTTTCAGATCATGCTTGCAAGAATAAGGGGTCTACAGTTACTGGGATCCATGGCACTGCCACCCCCATGGACAGACAAAACTAGTGCACTGCACCACATTTCAGGAACAAGTACTGTGGCTAACCTTACCTTAAACAATTTCAGGAGAAAGTATTTTTGGTCTTTGATAGCACTTTCAGAACATGTGCCTCAGTGATAAAGGTAATAAGGAATTCTGGGATACGTGGAGTTCATAGTTCTCAACCTCTTAGTACAAGAAATGTGGAGAAAGCAAAAATAATGGGGACAAAGCCCCAAAAAAGGGAGAAATTGTAATTATTGTTCTTTCAAAGTTGCTAGAATAAAAGGCTCTGTGTTCGTATGCATTTTCTGAAGGCTATGAAGTCAAACTCAAATATCTGTCATTAATTAGTGACTTTAGTCCTCGGTGATTTGCCAGAAAAAAACAGATTTTGTAAGGAACATGCCAAAAATATGAGGCAAAAATCTGGACATTCTGTGCTGAACACTTTGCCATTTAGGTTTCTTTAGTTACCCTTATGACTCCAGAGATACGAACATTTGTTTGAAATGTGAGGCCAAAACTTGACCTTTTCAAAAAGCTCATTGGGAGATGGAGTACAGAGCTCCAGAGTTCCACTGAAGTGAACCAGTTATCTTCCCCAAAATTCAAGCTCACATTTTCTTTTTGGCCACAGAATTTAAGACAAATGGATTCAGGGAGTGATTCATCTGGTACAGATGGCAGTGGGAGCCCCTACTTCCTTTTCAGGGGACAACAACTCATCCACAAGATGAAACGTCTTTATTCCCCATTGGCTCAAGCTGTTCCTCTTTCCTTGGTAAAGTCCCCCTCAAGAAAATTTTTGTTACCAAAGAAAGAAGTTGCATGGGAAGCTGTTCAAAATTTTCCTCTCTCAACCAGTCTATTTTACACTTACAGTTCTCCATATTACCAGTTAGGTCAGCAACTGCTCCAAGAGTGCTCACAAAAGTGTCTGGCTCCAGCGATAGCCCACTGCAGATTGTAGCTATTCACATTTTTCCTCTTTAGATGACTTGATTATCTTTGCAAAATCTTTTTCATAATGTCAGGAATCTATCACTTGTGTAAGACATCTCCTTTGCAGACTGAGTTTCCAGGAGTACATTCAAATCCCTTGCTCGACTCCTTGCCAAAGGATTGTATTCATGGGGCATCTCCTAAATATTTCAGTTCAAAGAGCTTCCACAGAGGACCTAGGAATTCTACAGGTTTGTTTTCAAACCCTGACACCCATAGAATTAATGGTTAAAAGCCAGAGACAAAAATCACAAAACTGAAGAGACCCGAACGTCAACTTTTCGACTCTACAGGAGAAAGGTTCAATAGTACCTAGAGCCTATATGGTCCCAACATCAACACCCCCTGAAGTTTCAAATTCCAGTTTTGAGATTTGTAAAAAGGGGAATTTTGTTGGAGAGACCAGTTTTATCTAAACCTAGGTACCCCATTCTCCCTTCTAGCTCCAATACAGTCTGTTCCAACAGATGCCTCAGACGTTGCTTGGGGACCTGTGTCTTTAGAGGAAAAAGTGCCAGGTCTTTGAAAGAAAAAAGACAGACCAAAACAAATATAGATGTTGGCAGTTATAAAGGCACTGCACTCTCTCAATTATCTTTGTCCACCAGATCTTTAAAAGTGATTACAGACAGCACCAAAGTAATGTGGTACATAAGGGGGTTTAGGATCCTACTCTGTGCAGATTAGCAGCCAGGAATGTAGCAATTCAGCACAATCTCACTCCACAGGCATCTTGCATTCTAAATAAATACAAGAAAATAAAATAAAAAAAGCTTATATTCTGTCAGAGCAAAACACGGTGGCAAAGAAGCTGATCAGGAACAGGACAGACCTTCACGAATAGAAATTAAATCAGAAAGTCCTTCCACGATTTGATCTAGCTGTGGGGAATACCTCAAACAGATCTATTCAATTCCATTCGCAACAAACAAGTGGCAAAATTTTGCTCCAGGACTCCTTGCAAGCAGGTCTGGAAGACATATGCATTCTCATTTCCGGGGTCCTATTAGATGACCAAATACGCATTCTTTCAAATGCGTCTTGGTCGAACTTGAAAAAGACGAAAAGGCAAAATGATGAAGCAGCATATAAGCAAATTCTTTCTCTGTGAAAAGAAATCGCTTGGCTACGTCCATTACATTGCCGTTTTCATAACTGTAGTGCGATCTCTGAGTTGATATGTTTAAGTAGGGCTGGTGTGGGGGGCACAGCCCACCACATCGGGGGGGTGTGGGGGACAAAGCCCCAAAATTTATGTTATGTTCTGTGTATTTTTTTCTTTTTGGTTCCCTTGGAAAAAAAATTGTTGTTCTAAGCATTCGAGTTAGTAAGCTTTCGCTTACATGGGGTCGATAAATCGTTCGCTTTTCTTAGTGTTCAATGATTTAATATAGACCCTCATTTCCTTGGATGGAAATGTTCCTTTATGCCTTTCCACTGATATCCAAAGTCATTCTGAAGATTCAAGAAAGACTCTCCAAATATAACTGTGGCAATTTCTTTCTGGCCCAGGCAACAGTGGTTCTATAACGTCAATTACTGAAAGCTTCTTCATACACTGGACATAATCATAAAAGACAGGGGTTGTTTGATGCACCATAACTTGAAATAATTTCAACTAACTGCTTGAATGAGAGTTTTAACACCTTTTAGCCAGCTATTTTCTGAAGACGTTAAACAGATATTAAAGGAGGAAAGGAAACCTGTCACTAGGAAATCGTATATTAGCAAATGGAAACCATTTTGTAGGCAGTGCCACACTAAGAACCAAGACCCTTTTAAAGTGATTTATTTACTTCTACAATATTTGTGCAAGTTATTACTCTCTGACATTTTTTACTTCTCCATCAAGATTCATTTGTTGGACATTTCAGCAGTTCTGTCCATAGATCCTGATCGTTCAATGCATTTCCATGTCAACAGGTTTTTGAAAGGGTTTTGCTACCCGTAAACCTAGAAAGCAGGTGGCTCCTCCTTGGGATCTTAATTTTATTTCTGAAAAATTAACATCTACCCCACCTGAGCCAGCTTGCCAGGCTGATTTAAGGTTCTTAACATGAAAAGAAGTTGTTTGTTTTGACTTCTGCAAGTAGAGTGGCCAAGTTGCAAGCTCTCATGGAGGGTCAACCTTATTACATTTTCCACAAAGATGTGTTTTTTTTGAGAACTAATTCTTTATGCCTAAACTGGTATCAAAGTTTACATTTAACAAAGGCATCCATTGAAAGGATCACTGCTGCAATAGCCTTTCCCTTCTTCCAAACCCCTTATTTTTGTGAAATTTTTATTGCTAGGGTGTGCACATTTAATTTCATTTACCTAGAATTGACCTCTTTCAGTCAACATGAATGCTTCAAAAGGGTTGGCGCCCAGACCACTGATTTTCTCCAGCTTTGCTCGAGATGCAAAAGGTCTAGGCATGTTGAAGTTGCTGTAAATCTCTGGAAGCTGGCTGGCTGTTATGTCCTTAGCAAAGATATGACACATACAGCTAAGGCTAAAACAGCATTAATCCATTCAAACATCTATTATACATTTACTTACACAAATGTATTTTTTCTAAGATAGCTAAAGGATGCCTTGTAGTTACCCGTAAGCTAGCCCTAAGTCCATCAGTTGCTTTACTAGTCCTAATAGCATTTTTCAGTTCCCTGACCATATTTTATACTATCCTCATTTATTTGGAGTTTGGAATCTGATGTATAATTTAGGGATTTTTTTTCTCTTATTACAAAATTTATTTATGCTGGTGAACCAACAGGGTGGTTTGCTTTTTGAACTTCCCTTTGTGTTTTGCTCTGGTTGGGACAGCAAATTTTATGCATTTCTTTAAGTGTGTGCACAGCTCCTTTATAAAGCTAACTGCTGTCTTAGCTTCCAAGCTGATTCGGCCATCTGTGAGAGGCAAATTTTGAGATTTTGTCAAAGAGCTGCAAGAGGTTTGTCCATTTGAAGTGTTTAAGGGCTTTGGAGACTTTAAAGACAAATGTTACAAATTCACTGACCAACTTCAGTAGGGAAGGTAAGGCCAGGGGAACTGTACATGAAGAGTCCATATCAGTGAGGACAGGTTTTAGAACATTACACCCGCAGGTGGGTTTATTAATGATCTGTTCTAGGGGGATGCTTTGTGAATTAAGTCCAAGATCTTTTGGGTATACCTTATGTTGGCAGTGTAGGTCCCCCAGTTAACTTTGGAGTAGTTAGTCTCACAAAATGAGTTCTTGTTACCTCAGAGCTCTTTGAATACTTCCAGGAATTTAACATGATTGTCTGGGGACATGAAGGATGTGAGGAGTTCTGTTTGCGAGTCACTGGGAATCTAGTGTTTCCTTTGTGGTAAGCTTCCCATGAGGTGTTACTGTTACAAACAGGAAACTGGAGGGAGGGACAACCCTCATATAAGCCTATCCCTTCACCCTAGACAGACCAAGAACCAGTGACCTAAAGGGAGAAATACTGGTGGAAACCTGTACTGCAACAGTGATCCCAATCGAAGTTGAGAGAGTTCACACAACTGTACACTCTTCATATGGATAACTGTTGCAGTGGTATTCCTGGCACAGAAGAAAGACTCCCACAGTTGAATTGGGATCAGGGCAGAGCATCACAAAGGTCAACTACACGGATAACTACAACTTGTCCTTTAGCTACATTATAAAAACTATTTCAGAGAAGTCTGTGCTAAACAGCTGCTCTAAACTGTGCTCCACCTCTGATAAACATCTGTCCTAAATATCATGCCCTACCTCTGGAGTATACATCCAATTTATAATGCCTTGAAAAAGCCTGGAGTGATGCCCAGGTAGCCATCTCACAAACTGCTCTGGTAAAGGAGTGTGTAAGGAAGGAAACCAAAGTGGAATCTGTCCTAGTGATGTGTGCTTTAGCAGGCTCCTACAAAAACCCATTTCTTTTTTAATTCAGTGTACCTGGCTCACATCACTTCTTTTGTAAGGGTTTACAAAAAGATATCAGTTTGCCCTCCTTTACCCATGGCACATGCCACAAATAACCAGTCCATCCACTGTATGACCCTGATTCTGTCCAAACAGCATCTTCACAGCCTGCAGACATCCAAAAAGTTTTGGGTCTCTTCTCGGTTATTTTATGAGTTAGGAGAAAAAACAAAACCTGGGTATTCTGGATGGGAAGCCATTCTGCCCCTATTTCAAGCATAAATTAAGGATTTTGTCAGACTGGCTCATCTCTCTGAAGAATTGTAGGTGGCTCCTTTTACACATTAGGGTTCTTAACTTGGAAATTCGCCCAGCTGATGTGATGGCTGATGCAACATCCAACTAGTAAAATGTTCTTCCATCTCACACATCAGAGCAGAACTGAAGCAGCCAGCTCAAAGATGTCAAGGTCAGCTGTTAAAGAATGAAACTGAAGTCCTACAGTAGAGGGGTCATTCTTAATGTCCTGAAGTGGATAGTGTGCCATAAAAAACATTTTTTCAGCATATCACTCACAAGGGATACCTGCTTTTGAATGCAATCTGAGCTGGCAGCACAAGGTACTTTGTCAGAGTAGAAAAGTCATTGCCAAAACAGATGCATATGGTAAGAGACTGACAGGTAACCCTGCCAACATGTGCATTAGATTTTTTTGCAGCAAACAGGGAAAACATCTCAATTTTTCCAGATACAAAGTCCTTGTATTAGGTTTTCTGGTTTCTTTTGACATCCTGATAAAGTGCTGAAAGGAATGACAGATTCTCAACTCTGTAATTTCCCTGTAGATAGTGGTGGACCAGCATTCTGGACCTTTGAGTGAGCTGCTCTACCATTTTTTTATATCTTTATTACTCTATGCTTACCTATGTCTTAAGTAATAATTTAACAAAAAAAAAATAACATTTTGCTCCATTTACATACATTGTACATCACATATCTTTTCTTTGTAATCATCACCAGTAAAGCACAACACAAATTCCTGCCTTCCCATAAACTTCAGTCCTCCTCTTAAACATTACTCTGCATGTATTGGTCCCACAATTTCCATTTATTTCTACGTACTTTACTCCCTCCCTTTTCTAAAGATCCTGCTTTCTTTACCTCTTTTATAATATTCTGTACTTCAGTTACAGTTGGTTTAGACTTTTGATTTTCATTTTCTAGTTATTACTTTTTGGCAGGCACCAGACAGACTTTAGGCCCTACTATGTCTAGACAAATCAGAGCCTCTGTTCCAGGTTAAAAAAAAAACACTTCCTTACTTACAGCCATTTGTTCACCCAATATTTGACAGATGTTCTGCTGGGAAATTTTAAAATCTGCCCAGTCATACTCCCAAAGCATAGTTTCCAAGTTACCTCTTTCTTCCCCATCATACCTCCATCACTTGCGATCTATCTGGGGGATATTCTTCAAGGTCTGCTTGGGGTATTAAAATACTTATGCAAACATTTCCAAACAAAGATCTAAACTTTCTGGACTTTGTTGCATCTTTAGGAGCCATACATATGTCCTTCTACTGGATTTCTTGTAAATTGATTTTCTAGGCTCTCTTCCCAATATTTTCTAACCCCCACTGATTGATTCTTACAGTTAACATGCAATATTTTACATGCTCTACTAATTATTCCTTTTTAAACTACTTCTTTTCCAAATTCAGCAAAAAACTCTACCAGAGCGGTCATTCACACAGCCTACCTAGACCTCGCAAAGGCCTTTGACACCATTCCCCATTCTTGTATTACAGACAAGCTCACCAGCCTGAACATAAACCCCTACATCACAAGATGGGTTGACAACTGGCTCACAGACAGAACCCACACAGTGAGTTGCGGAAGCTAGGTCCGACTCTAAACCAGTTGCAAGTGGCGTTCTCCAGGGCTCAGTCCTAGGACCCCTCCTATTCGGCATATACTTCTCAGAGGTACAGGCAAGTACAGGAGGTCTATGGCTGACCAAGATCACAGGAGACTGCAAACTAGGGTCTATAATTGACTCTCCAGCTGACACAGACCTCCTCCAAAAGGGTCTCACTGAGAAGGATACCCGGTGTCAAAATCATGGCCTCAAGCTAAATGTACCCACAAACTACCACATAGAAGACATAAGGGATCTGGGGACCCAAGTAGACAGTAATCTCTCCTTTGATAATCACATTGCCAAAGTGGTTAGAAAATCCTTCTATGTGGCCCACCTAATCACAAAAGGGTTCGCATCCAGATCAAAAGAGGTCATTGTGCCCCTCTACTCATCACTCATCAGACCCATCATAGAGTACAATGCCCCATTTGGGAGGTACCTTACAAGACACCTGCAACAGCTGGAAAGACCACAGAAGTACCTCACCAAGAGGATCACTGGCCTCAAACAGATGCCCTATGCAGCCTGACTGAAGAAACTCTAGCTGTACTCTGTTGCATACCACCTACTCAGAGGTGGTCTCTGCCTGACGTACAAGGCCATGTCCAACCCAGAATTGATGGACATGCTCCACCTAAAAAAACCTCATCGCCTCGAGCTACATGCTCTAGGGATCTAAACCTCACCACAATAAATGTGACGTGCTGGAGGGATAGATTCCTGTCCCAGAGACTTCCCATGCTTTGGAACAAGATTCCAATCTACATTAGGCAGAGCTCCTTGCTAACACTCTTCAAAAGAAACCTTGACGAGTGGATGGGAAACCAAGTTAACCCAGGGATCACTTCAGTGGCTCTGCTGGACAGAGGCACAGGGAACTAATTTAAGGGGGCAGCGAAAGCCAACACATTCTGGCTAGACTTATAAATGCCTTTGGGCAGATAGCCTAGTACCCACCTATAAACCTATAAAATTCTCATTTCCCTTTTCTCTTTGCCTATACTCTATTTCAATCCCTGATAGGGAAGGCGCACTCTAGCCTGCATTCCAAATGTCTTTTTCCTCTTTTTTCCACATCACATTTCCCTCTTTAGTTATTTCCTCCCAAAACTTTGGCTGCTTTGTCAGTTTTCCCCAGTAAATTACACCCCCCTTACCTATTTTCTGCACTCCTACTTGCAGTCATCCCCTATTGGTAAAATCGCTTTTCTAGATTTTCATGTTGGCTTAGTTCTTAGAATACTTTGCAGTTTATGAATGTAATATTGTGTATGGTTTGTTATTCTCCTTAAGGATCTGCAACCAAAATCCAATTCACTGAACTCCTACCACCATGTCATCATCCCTTTCCATTTTAAATTATAACCTTCTGGTTGTGTTATGTACATTAGCCATAACTGCAGAGCTCTAACATATTCCATCAAATTGGGGTAATCCTAAACCACCTTGCTACTGGAAGGATCAACTTATCCCACTTAACTCTTGCCCTCCCCCTTTGGAGCATTGGAAAAGGTTTTACTGGCAAAGTCTCTCTACAAGTTGTATTATCATAAGAAGAAGCAGAGTCCCCTTCTGTTTGCTGGCTCCATTTTTTGTTAGATAATTTTTTTTTAATTTCTTCCTTAGCCTGTTCTGCATCCAAAAATGTCTTTGGTCTTCCAAGAAAATACAGCAGACTGAATCTCACACCTGCCTCTCAACATTCTCGGATTGCTGTGTTAAAGTTGCTTCTTTTCTGCCTGGTATGTCATGAATAACCACCACAAATACTCTCATTTCCATTTTTTTATATTTTTTCCTTCTACCACAGTTTTGTTAGGATCAATTTTTTTCTGCTAGGATGATTGCATCTTCCAACACACATCTTGGCTGCTTTCTCATCGTCAAGTTTGGAACATACACATGATGTGCCCTTTCAATTAACAAATCCTATTGTGGAACACAAGTCCAGTTGCTTACTTGTGCTTTCATCAAATTATTAGTCTGTCCCTTCCAGTTACTCTCGTACAGCAGAAAAACTCTTTCGGTGCATACCGTCTTCCAACTACCATTTATTGAAGCAGCTCTTCTCGAAGTTTCATACTCCACCAGCCTCTTCATTTCGTCCTCTGATTTTTGCAGTTTTTATCAGTTCATCTCTATAGCTAGTAGCTTCTATTTTTCTCGCCTTTTGTTATTGCAGTTGATATACTCTTTCAATGTTTCATTTATTTTAATCATCTTTGAATATACTTGGTTTATTTTTTTCTCCAAATTCCTGGAAGCCATCTTTTTTTTTTTAACACCTTTACTGAATTATCACTAACACATATGCAAATGTATATTTATAAAGTAACAAACCAGCTATAAACATACATCTCATGTATTCTTTTTGCATAACTATCGATCCAACATTACATAACTTACTGAATTCCTGCCTTGCCTTAAACCTCACTCCTCCTCAACATTATTCTGCATATATTGTTCCCACATTTTCAATTTTTATATGTAATTTGCTCATACCTTTTTATAAAGACTGCACATCTCCTTCTATTATCTCTGTTACAATATTCAATATTTCAAATGCAGTTTTAGACAGATTTCCTTTTTCCTAGTAATTGCTCTTTTGTCAGCCACCGGAATTAAACTTAACAAGCCTTTACTATGTCCATGCAATTCAGATCCTGTATCCCAACTAAAAAAAATATATATCCTTAGTTACATTCATTTGCTCATCCAATAGATCTGACAGCGTAATCTGTAGGGAAGTTTGAAAGTCTGCCAACTCATTATACTCCTAAAACTTATGTTCCCAGTTACCTTTTTCTTCCACATCACACCTCCAACATTTGGAGTCTACCTGAAAAAATCTTTGAGGTCTGCTTTGCTGATAAAAATACCTATGCAAATACTTCTAAGCAAAAATACTAAAAATTCTAGACTTGGTTGCATATTTGGGAGCAGTATACATGTCCTCCTATTGTTTTCTTGTGAATTACTTATCCAATTTATTCACAATCTTTTTTAACCTTATTTGATTGGTTCCTGTAGTTATCTTGCAATATTGTACACACCTTACTAATCACTTCTTAACAGCAGCTTCTGTTCTAGATTCAACTAAAAGCTGTACCACTCTTTGCTTAATCTCTGATATCAATCCTTGATAGGAAAGGCAGTCTAGTCTGCATTCCAAATATCTTATCGGCATCCTCCCATTCTACTACCTTTCTATTTATTTGTTCCCTTTAACAGTTTTCCCCCCATAAATTCCAGTCCCCTCTTACCTATTCTCTGTACCCCTAATTGCACTCATCTCTACTGGTAAATCTTCTTTCCCCATTCTTGTGTTGGCTTTGTTCTTGGAATACTTTATGCTACTTTATGAATACAATATTCTGTATGACTGTTATTCTAAAGATCTGCATCCAACTATCCCACTCGCTCCTTGTTTCTTGAGATTCCTCCTGCTTCATCATCACCCCTTTCCACTTTGAATTACAGCTTTCTGCTTGTGTTATGTATAGGAGCCTTAACTGTGCAGCTCAGGTAATCCTAAACCACCTTGTTCTGTTGGAAAGATCAATTTATCCCACTTAACTCTTGCACTATTCCCCTCCCAGAAAAATTCCTTCAAATTTATTACTATCCACAACCTCTCCTCTGGTTGATAAAAGCATGCCTGGCACGTATCTAAAACTAAAGAGACTAAAGAGATGTTCACTGCTTGTATCTTGCTATCCATAAACAAGAGACTTCATTTTTTTGTATTAGCTTTTGTTTAGTCTCTTCTCACATAGCCTTAACTGCCACAATAGAATCCTTTTTAATCATTATTTCTGAATACTTAATTTTATTGTATCCCCATAAATATGAGTATTGCTGAACTGATCATGTGTGGGTACAGAGTTTACTGCAATTGCCTTTGTTTTATCTTCCTTAATGTTATATCTCAAAATGTTGTGAAACTGTCTCAAAATGTTCCACAATCCTGAGAGGTCCTTTTCTGGATTTATGAGGTACAAAATCATATCTGCAAATAAAGCCAGCTTTGCATTATTTCGATACCATTCATGTCCTTGAAATTCTGAGTCCCTTATTTTCTTTGCCAGTGGCTCTAAATGTAAAAACAAACAAAGGGGAAGAGGACACCCTTGCCTGGAGCCAGTATTTTGGTACAACTTGTCAGAGGAACCCTCCTACTTTGATTATTGCCTCCAATCCCTCATATATCCTCCTAACTAACCTTATTATTGTTTCTGGTAATACAGATGCATCCATTTCCCTACTCAAAATCCCAGCTTACTATGTCAAACGCTTTCTCAGCACCAAGACCCAACAACAGTAGTATTTTCTTATATTTTACTTCCATTTAAATCATTGTTCTATTAAATGTTATCAAATGTTTGACTCCCTTCCACAAAACCACAATGATCCATATTTTTGCAACATTTGTGCCATTATTTTAGCTATTATAGACATATAATTATGGGTTAAAATTGAAATGGGCCTATATGAAGCCAGGCCTGATGGGTCTTTTGCCTATTATAGGTATTACAGCCACCACGGACTTCTTCCAGGATGTTCATGCTTCCCCTACATTTAATTTTACTGTTAAACAAAACCTTCCAGATCTTCATTACTTTCTTTCCTCCTAGCTACCAAACTTCCACAGGAATACTATCTATTCCAGAAGACTTTACTGCAGATTCATTATACATCACTGTTTTTATCTCATCCCCTCCTATCTTAACAGTTACTTGTTGACTCACCATCTCTTCTAACCTTGGCATACTTGAGTCTTCCATAACTATATCCATTTGTGTTCTTTCTTGATTTCCACATTTGTCTGCTTTATACAAATTTTACAAGTAATCTCTGTGGTATCCCTGAAGTCTCAAAACAACCCACTAAACAAGTACAGTGGGTCCAAAAACAAAATACTGTAAGAAGCGTGTGTGTGGAAGATTTTCATTCCATATATCTCTAGTTAATCACTGTATATTAATCAGATCAGACGATAGTAGTAGAAGAAGCGAACTTAAACTCATCTTAAGTCAAATAAATAATAAAAAAATATATACAATTGTATAGAATTACTAAGTATTCAAAAGTAATCCAATCAAGGCAGGCAGTCTGCTTCCAGTCGAAAGTCCTTTATTAAGTACACAGACAAGTGATTTCAAGTAAAACAAAAATAGAGTAATAGTTTCCTAACAAGCTTTCTAAATATATATATATATATATATATATATATATATATATATATATACACACATATATATATATATATATATATATATATATATATATACACACACATATATATATATATATATATATATATATATATATATATACACATATATACACACACACACACACACACACACACACACACACACACACACACTTTTTATCAGGCAAGGGAGTGGTTTATTGTGCTTTAAAACAGTGTTATTGGTACACATGTTAAATTCACATCCCTTCCCCCATCAGTGTGACATTCGAGCTGGTCCTGGCCTTCTTAGTAGCTGTCATAATAATATAACCCTTATGTACTTTAAATAAAATTTATAATGATGTGGTACCTCTTATTTAACCAGATTATTAAGTAGATTATTCAGTCTGTCATTTTATCCAAGACAATATACTACATGACTGGAAATTCCAAGACAATATACTACATGGCTGGAAACTGGTTGAAAATGGTTGGACATTGTTTACATGACTAATTTTATTTTATTTTATTCTACCAGTTGGTTTTGAATACCATTTTAAATCACTTGTAATTTGTGTATATTTTGTTTCCATCATCATACATTTTTTCTTATTTTTTCTTTTTCTGGTTCTCTTTTTTTTCCACTTTATTCAAAATGATGTGCAATAACAATACTAATTATACAATAGCATTTTTATAGATAATTTGTAGGGTTCTTGTAAACAGACCTGAAGAAGTCTAGGACGAAAGTGATCTTTGTTAATAGGTTATGAAAATAGAATATGATTTCTACAACTGATTTTTTACATGCAAAATGTGTATGTATATATTTATATATATTTTGTGATTGCCAAATGGACTAAGGTTGATATATTTCCAGCCATGTAGAATTAGAGGCATAGTATTGCTTGATCTGATTAATATACAGTGATTAACTAGAAATATATGGACTGAAAATCTTCCACACAGAGAAGTTTCTTGCACAGTTTTCTTTATACAAATGTTCATACAATTTCTGAAGTATCTCTAATACTTCTATAGGATATCCAATTATTTTCTTGCTATAGGCTAAGTTAGATAACAACCCTTTCTACTTTCTGTTGTTTATGTTGTTCTGCTAATTTTTTTGTACTTTGGTGTTCTCAAAAAAGCAGTTGCTTAACAGCAGTCTTTCTAAACTCATGCAGATTATCCAGGTACTCCCTTATTTTCTCTGTAGCACTTTGCATTTGCACCTCTTCTTTTCCTGTTGTCAGCCCCTATAAATAATTCCTGTTACTTACCCACATCTCTTTTTTTTTTATTTCTTCCATATTTTAAACTCCACTTTCATTTTATCCTACTCACTTGCTAAAACTTCTGAAGAAATCTGTATCTTCCTTAACTCTCAAAATTTCCACTGCCCATTCCTTAAATTTCTCTCTTCATAGGTAGGTGGGGAAGCACCAATGTCTCCTTTATTACCCTTCATTTTTATCTTTGCTATTATTAGCACATGATATAAAATAGTTATTGGGTGTGTGTCAAAGCTTCAAATTAAATGTACATGTTCCTATGAAATATAATTTCTGTCTAGTCTAACCCTGTTATTGTACCTTGGGGAATAATATGGTAAATCTCTCAGAGTTCTTACTACTGAATTTGCATCTTCCATACTCGATATTTTCATAAATTTCTACAGAAGTCTTCCCTCTTAGTATATTTCCCTTTTTGGATCCCTCAGATATATCTTCACTGTTGCAATCAAGTTCCAGTCCCTACCTGCAAGTAACATTCACTGCTGAAAGCTGATTATTTCTCCCCAAATAAATACTTGCCAGCATAATCCTCCTCCCTTGCTAGTTGCCCCTTACTACCACAAATCAAACATTATCTTTTTCCCTTTTCTATTACTACTGCAGCTTCTCTAACATTTGTATAAGTACTCAGGGTTTGCTTTGTCCCTAATATTCTGTTGAATATCCATCCTAAAATCCTTTATCAAATGCTCATTTCTTTCCATGTCTCTCTCTTCTCTAGCATTGCTATTTGCACTCAGCATTTCTTAATTCAGTACTCTTACTTTTTTTGTCTATACCGGTTTGGGAATTTCTGTTCCACAATCATGTAGATAGTGTAGTCATAAGTTACTATTCCCACCTATTATATATGCCATCTTTTTAAATGTCTATGTTCAGCTTTTGCATTACATGCACTCACTGCTTGACAGGTTGAGCTTTTATACAGCTGTTTCTTGATATCTCCATTTAAGCCTTTGCCATGTTTTACAAGAGTTTTTGTTTTAATGAAAACCTCAAAAACACACCTACAGAACACCCCAATAACCTAGTAACTTAAACACACAAAACTATGTATATGTTCAAATAATGAAGTTTAACCCCCCCCCCCGATAGGAACAAATTGTCCCAAAATAAACAGCAGCACCTACAGGCATTATGTAACCTAAAATTAAGGTTATAAATGCTAAGATACATATTACAGCTTGTGCTCTTACACAGACTGCTGTCTGTTCTTTCCCCTCCCAGATGTGAAAAAGAACTTGCATGCTTTCAGAAAACATTCACTTTCAGCCTTAAAAAGGGCACTGGCCATCTTTAAATTAAATTATTCACTGTTCTAATAAATGCATTGTGGTACTTTGTTACTAGGAAAGCTACTCTTATTCACTTACAATAACTTCAAACATTACTTGTTACTAAGCTGCTTACCATTGTATCTTTTAAATTTTACAATTCCCTCAGTAAACAATGCCCAGAACTCTTGGGATTTATTGCCTGCACCTATAGTCAGCTTATCCTAATAGAAGCATAACAGAATGTACAGCTGCCCTTAGCTGCGGACTTCTCTACTCACACAAATTTCCTAAAGGAAAACATTTCATCACATTTAGTGTCCCCTTTTTTAAAACCCACTTGCTTACATAAAAGTTTTGCACGACAACAAAATAGAGTGGTGCTGTAGCCAAATATTGGAACAGGGGGATTTCTGCAAACTTCTACTTGTAGCAGTTTGAGATACGATACAAACATGCACGTCTCTGTACATTAGAGGGAGGAACCCAAAGATGACATACAGAGGAAGAATTAAATTTAGGGTGAAGAAGCTTGAGGCTGAGTCATTCTATTCAAGGTGGAAAGGTAGAGAGAAGGCTGGAGTGTACAGTACAGAGGATGATTTTGGAGATGCTAAAATTACCCCCCCCCCCCACACACACACACACTCTGTAGAAGGAACTAGCAATGTCACAGCTGGAGTACTCTCTACACTTCTGGAAGCAAGAAGGAGAAGGAGGCTATATAAAATCAAACAAGACACAATTATGGACTGGCATGGGTATGACGAGAGTGAGTTTTTTTTTTTCTAACAAAACTATTCTATATCACCATACGTGTGCCTGGAATATAAACTTGAATAAAAAATGCAACAGAACATAAAACTGAAAATTACTCAATGTTCTCAAACTAGTAGCACCAATAATATTAACAGTTCAACCTAAAACATTAGAACAGATATCTTAAACACAGTATACTTATCCTAAAATTAATGTGTTACTCAACTATGCAGATTAGGCTAGTCAACCAATGGAAAATACAAACAGTCTTTAAAATCCATACAATTAAAAGTCTGATCATCCTATCATTGTATATTATAATATATAGAGTATCAACTGAAAACAAATCAAATGTAGTCTTCTAAATCATTCAAAGAAAACCTATGTTTAGGCGCAAATATAAATGGACTCCAATTAGTGGGGATCTTTGCATTAGCCTGGCAAGTTATCTGATTTGAGTCTTAATTACTTAATAAACCATCCTTTCACCATAATGTGTGTGTTGAAAAATAATGTTATCATTAGATATAGCATATAAAAATATTATTCACCATGAATTCCACTCATCGCTATTAAATCTTGAAGGATTCCATGTCATGTACCTACTTATAAATTGTACAAAACAGGTTTGGCCACTGGTTTATGGATTTCCAATACTTTAACAAAAAGGTCACATATGACAGTCAAACCATACTGAAAGTGACTGACCTATGTTGTTATTCAGTGGATTGAGTCTGAGCCAAAAGGCAGCGGTTTCTGTACTGCAGAGGTGGTACTATAGCAGACCTCTATACTACTTAACCATCTGGTCCCTGTCACCTGACAAAACCAAATCATGTGGAGGGCAATCTGCGCCAGGGACAAAGCAACACCAACATTTTGTAGTAGTGATCCAGCCATGTCAAAATGGTCTTCGGTAGGACTGCTGCCCCGATGGATGAATTTGAACACTATACATAGATATACACTGGGGATATTTGGTAAAGAATTAGCTTGAATCAGCTTGGCCCTTTCCTGGACACCCAGTTTACCCTGGATTTTCTGGTTCCAGCTATTCATAAGAATGTGTACAATATAACACTGACCCAAGTTGAAATTCCTAGGATCTCATCTATAGGTTATCTGCACAGCAAACAAAACTCGTCTTCCTGTTCTTGATTAAGATATCGCAATCTTCTTTAACTACCCTTGTAGCACTAATTTTTGATATTATATCCAGTGTAGATTCTGCCACCCAGGGTAGTTAAGCATAGCTTATTCTTGACTTTACTATACTTTAATCCCTTATTCTGTTCAACTCTAAAGAAAATGTGAAAGATGTTGCAAGAGAAAAAAGTACTTTAAGTTGAACTACCATTTTAATCACTTGAGTTTTCATGAAAAAGGAAAGAAATGTTTTCTTCCAGCACTTTAATTTGCAATTTAATTGGGTGAAGACTGGTTTGTTGTTGGCATTAATTATTCTTAGTTCAAATGTTATGTGAATTCCTACGTAACTGCATTGTCACAATATTTCAATGCTTTACCACACTAAGAGGTATGAGGAGAAAATATTGAGAAAGCTGGACATGCATGCTTCACAAAATTAAACAAGCACACTTCAGACATACCATACTGCATGGAGGCAAGTGAAATAGACGGAAGAAGGGACAAAAGGGCAATAGCTAGACATGGATGAGGAAATATAATTTCAGATGGAGAGTGGCAAATCCTTGGTACATAACTCCTGAGGGAGTTGTACAGAGTGAGTCATCAGAGGTATTAAAATGGTGCTTGTGACAAAACAGCAAGAGGATGAGAGCAAAGGGTAGCATCCACAAGGGCTAACCACAAGCCAGGCAGTCACCACATTCATCCACAAATAACCACTAAATTAATGATGTAAATAAATTTGAGGGTTGCTTAAGAGGTCAGGGGCAAGTTGATCTGTTGAATAAAGTGATGGGAATGGAGAAATTAAGGTTCTGAGAGCAGACTGGGAAGAAACAGGGTGTGCACTACAATGTCTTATTTTTCAGATATTTATTAAATGTGTATTTCTCGCACACTTGCATGCGCTGTACACACACACACACACACACACGTCGTTATCCCCCTTTACTCAGCCCTCATTAGCCCAGTCACTGAATATAACACCCCCCTTGTTATGCATCTGTCCAGACACATGCAACAAGTGGAACATCCACAGAAATACATTACTAAAAGGAAAAGGAGACACAGCCTAAACAATATTTTCTATAAGGACCAACTCAGAGTCATGTCACTATACTCTGTATCCTATAGACCATTAAGAAGTTACTTTGTCTGTCATACAAGGCATCCTCTGACCCATTACTGATGGATTTACTGCACATCAGCATGTCAAATGGCACCATAAATATTCAGTCTATGGATCTAAAATCTCCTCTGCAACACCAACAGAAGGTATTGGAGAGGCAGCTATATTTCACAGAGGATACCACTTCTGTGGAACTGAATCCCATATACATAAAACAAAGTTCTCCCTCATCAATGAAAGAATAAATAAAAAGAACAGTGTAACATTACAGCTTACAAAATGTTAGCTGGCAAAAATGCAATGAAAACTAGCTTATTATAAAATCAGAAGTAGCACTTGGCTAGTTCTTTTCAACCCCAGGTCAGATATGGACATGCAACTTTCTAGGTTAGTTTGGAGGCACCTTTGTGCTCAGCAATTTTGATACTTTACTAAACATTGTTCAAATCTTAGTGCACGAAAAATGATTCTTTCAGCTTAAGTCTCAAGGGAAATGCACCTTAACAAAATGCACAAATGTAAAGATTCTGCAACCTGTAATTCAAGAAGTCATACTGGAACTTAACAGTACTGTTGTAACGTCAGACCATGATAGTGCTTAAAGAAAAATGATGCAACTGCTGAAAACAACAAAGCACTTGCAAAGAAGCACAGTACCTTCAGACTGGTGAGCTGCAACAGGTGTCTGGGTCTCCTTGTTGTAACTCACAACTTCCCGTGGCAAGCAGTTGACTTGGGTAATCTTGGAAACTCCCAGCCTATGCATTCTACGACTAAGTAAATACATAAACAAAATATCATCTCAGTTCTTGCTCACCAAATTGCAGAAATAAAACAAATCTATGAAACTATGCAAACACTAAATATCAAAATTAAATATTCTGATTGTTCTACCAAGTTAAAAAAGCTACAATTTTTGTATGGAATTGGTACTAAAAGGAGGACCATTATAGTTTCCTTCTTAATTTCATCTGACACAAAATTAAGGTCCTTATTTCATATTTCTGGTGAAAATATTACAATCTGCCATGCATTCTGCAAATAAAAATATATCTGATCCATGTCGGAGCGAAATGAGAAGTCACCTACACCTTTCCAATGGTTTCATTAATGAAGATAATAAAAACTCAGGTTTTGACTTCCCTTGATCTTTCCAAATATATTTTCTCACACTCGCACACACAAGGGAACAGAGGCTGCAGCTAAAATGATACTTTTCCCACCAGAAATGGATGAACCAAAGTCTTGGATAAGAATTATGTTTTAGAAAGTGATGGAAAAATGTCATTTTGTCAAAATCACTTTACCTAATTGTTTTCCTAGCCTGATTCCATGGCACACAAATATGGACCCCTGACTGCTACTCAGGTGACCAGAATTTGATTAGGGGCCACAGCACTAAAGCAACCAGGGAGAGGGAGGAGTGAAAAGGCATGCCACTCTCGCATTTCCTAGGGGACAGGGAGGGTCACGCTCACTGGATCACACACTGTGCAGTGCAATTTCTCAAGTGGGGACCAGAGAAGGCACGACTCATGTTATGGGGTGTGGGTGGGGCTGCTGCTTGGTGGAAAAGCCTCTTGTAGAACCAATCTTAAGTGGTTTGTTGGGTGTATGTAGTGATTAAGGTACAAAGTACCCAGATGGCTGTCTGAATGATGGCCCCTTCCAGACTGACCCTGCCCTACAGATGAGGAATGATTATTCAGAATGACTATGAGGAGGCTGTTGATGAGACAGCAGGGGGAGAAAGTGCAAAACAAATGCCATTTTCCACAAGATGGGCCGATAGGAACTGCTGTATTATATTAGTAAAGGAAGCACAAGAAAGTACAGTTGTGTACACCTACCATAAATGTAGATGTTCGAGTGTCTTCACTGTTGCAGTCATGACTGTAGGGTTTCTCCCTTGCCGGCAGGCAGCCCTCGGTCGGCCAGAATCCCAAAGTCTGGGTCCGGCGTCGGCTGTTCAACCATGCTCCCTGACGTCAGAGCGCCAGGAGTACAAAGCTGACAGCCGACGCCATCTTCTCCAGTTTTTCTTGCCCCAGATGTCAGGAGTCCCAAAATGAAAAAGGTCCCATAACCTTTGCAAACACACCTCAGAAGAATGGTGAAAAAAGGAAATACACAAAAGTAAAAATAAGAGGGGACAGGAGGGAGGGAAACCCAGACTGCAACAGTGAAGACACTCTAACATCTACATTTATGGTAGGTGTACACAACTGTACTATGTTCATCGTGTTTCACTGTTGCAGTCATGACTGTAGGGTAGAATCCCAAAGCTGAAAGAAAGGGAGGTGGTCATAAAGAAGAAGGGGCGGCTAAAAAGCCCTGCAAGACTGCAGAGGCAAAGCCTGCCCTAGACTTAGAGTAGAGAGGTAGATTGTAGTGCTTAGAAAAAGTATGCACAGAACTCCAAGTTGCAGCTTCCAAAATGTCTTTGGTAGGAACTCCCCTGAGGAAGGCCGCAGAAGTGGCAGCAGCTCTGGTGGAATGAGTCCATATACTCCCTGGGATTTGCTTTACATGGTGTGAATAACAAAATCTGATTCCATGAGCAATCCATTTAGAAATGGTCTGTTTTGAAATGGCTTTTACCTTGGGAACTTGAAGCATACGCTGACCGCCTTAAAAAACTCCAGCTATACTCTGTCGCATATCGTCTACTCAGAGGCGATCACTGCTTAACATACAAGGCCATGTCAAACCCAGAGCTGTTGGACATGCTACACTTAAAGAAATCCCAATCCCTCAGAGCTACACGCTCCAGGGATCTAAACCTTGTCATCACAATAAACAAAACATGCTGGAGGGATAGGTTCCTGACCCAGAGACTCCCCAGACTCTAGAATAGATTGCCCATACATGTCAAGCAGAGTGCCTCTTCGGACCTCTTCAAGAGGAACCTTGACGTTTGGATGGGAGAAAGGAAATTCACCCCAGGGATCACGTCAGTCGCCCTGCTAGACAGGGGTCCAGGAAAGTAAATAATGTGGGAAGAAATAGCCAGGGAATTGTTATGGCTAGGCTTGTATAGGCCCTAGGGCTGATAGGTTCATAGGTTGGTACTAGGCTATGAACCTATAAGAAAAACAATTGTTCTGATTTTCTGATGTCCTTGGTTCTGTTCAGGTAAAAATGTAGTTGTCTGTGTACATCCAAGGAATGCAAGATCCTTTCCCCTTTATTTTGAGGAGTGGGGAAAGAAGTTGGCAAGTGGATCGTTTGATTTAAAGCCACTTTGGAAACCACCTTAGGCATGAAGGTAGGATTAGTCCTCAAAGATACCCTGTCTTGATGAAAAATAATATAAGGTTCCACAGCCATAAGAGCTTGTAACTCTGAAACTCTCCTGGCAGAGGTTAGGGCTAACAGGATAGCTGTCTTCCAAGATAAGAACTTGATGTCAGAAGAGGCAGCAGGCTCAAAAGGAGGCAAGGTTAGTTTTTCCAAAACATAGTTGAGATCTCAAGCAGGAATAGGAGGAGATCTAGGATGTCTTAAGTTCTTAGCTCCGCTGAGAAACTGTGTCATGAGCTGGTGGGAAAAGATGGGAGGGTCTTATTATAATGAGCAGAAATAGCAGAGGCAATTTTCTTAATGGAAGAGAAAGAGAGACCCTTATGTAAGAGATCTGTCAAGTAAAGTAAAATTAAAGTAATGTTAGGAAGAAGAGTATCAGAATCCTGAGCCTGCATCCAGGAACAAAATCTTTTCCATTTTCCTGCATAAGATTTTCTAGTGCTAGGACGTCTGGCTTCTAAAATGACATCCATAACCTGCTTGGGTAGGAAAGAAGAAATCAAAGGCCCTGGATTAACCAGGCCGCCAGGCTGAGAGTTCTGACATGAGAGTGTAGAACCTGACCCTGATGTTGGGACAGAAGGTTTGGAGACTGAGGTAAAACCCAAGGAGGCTCCAGGCATAGATTTATTTGAGTTGGATACCAAAACTGCCAAGGCCAATTTGGAGCCAGCAAGATTATCATCTTGGGCTTGTCCTGTTTTATCTTCAATAAAACCCGTGGAAGAAGAGGAAGAGGTGGAAATGCATATCCCGAGAGGTTCCTCCAACTGAATGACAGGGCATCCACTTTCCAAGCTTCTCTGTGGAAAGTCCTGGTGCAAAAATTCTGTAGTTGATGATTGAGATGGGATGCAAAGAGGTCTATGTGAGGACATCCCCAGACTGCTGTTATCATCCTGAATATTTTGGTGTCCAGCATCCACTCATGTGGATCCGAAAGGTTTCTGCTCAGACTGTCTGCCAGGAAGCTTTGTTTCCCTGGTAGAAACTGAGCTTGAAGATCCAGATTGCAAGCTAGAGCTGTGTTCCATAGATCCATGGCTAGTCTGCAAAGGGGGTAGGAATGAGATCCCCCTTGCTTGTTTATGTACCACATAACTGTGGTGTTGTCTGTCCGTATTAGTAGTTGTCCTGGTTGTAAAAGATTCCTGAAGGCCAATAGAGCTTTCTGAATGGCTAACATTTCCTTTAAGTTGATATGCAGGTGCTTGTGATCCTTTGTCCAAAGGCCTTGCAGACAATTGCCCTGAAAATGGGCTCCCCAAGCATAATCCGAGGCGTCCGTGGTTAGAATCTGAGTGGCAGGAGGCAGACGGAAGGGTTTCCCTTTGTTTAGAGCACATGCCCTGGACCACCAAAGAAATTACTTTTGAAGGCAAGGAAGGACAGAGATCAGTATGTCTAAACTGTGGCAATGCTGAGACCATACACTTTTTAGGTACCACTGTATTTTCCTCATGTGTAGTCTTGCATATGGTACGAGAAGGATGCAGGAGGCCATGTAACCCAAAGCCTGCAGGAACTTCCTTGCAGATAGTTGAGTTAAAGTTGCCAAGGTTCTGAAAGTTGAAGCAAGCTGTAATTGTTTTTCGGATGTCAGAAATGCCATCTGGGTTGTGGTGTTTAGAAGTGCAGAAAAGTTATCTGTTGTGATGGTGTCAAATTTGACTTTTTTATGTTTACAGAGAATCTCAGGAACTTGAGGAGGTTCTGTACAAATTCTAGATGCTGGAGTAAGACATCCTTGCTGTCTGCCTGAATTAGACAATCGTCCAGATAAGGGTAAATTTGAATTCCCTTGAGTCTGCAGTAAGCTACTACTGGAGCCAGGCATTTGGTGAAGACCCTGGGCACAGTAGACAATCCAAAGGGCAGTGCAGAGAATTGAAAGTGCCTCGATCCGGCCTTGAACCTGAGGTATTTTCTGCGATCATGCCTCATGGGAATGTGTAAATATGCCTCCTTTAAATCCAAAGTTACCATCCATGCATCTTTGGACAGCATTGGAAGTAGCTGCTGTAGAGTAAGCATCTTGAATTTTGGAATCTCTAGAAAGGTGTTCAAGACCGACAGATCCAGAATGGGTCTCCATGAGTTTTGCTTCCTTGGGACTAGAAAGAGCCTTGAGTAAAAACATTTTCCCATTTCTGAAAGTGGAACCAGTTCTATGGCATTCATTGCCAAAAGAGCTTCCACCTGGTTTAAGGCCTCCGTCCATTGATGTTTTGGAAGGTCTGGCCATCCGCTTGGCCTTGGCAAGGTATGAAAATGGAATTTGTAACCTCTTAAAACCACATCCAAAACCCACTTGTCTTGGGTTGAGTCCAATTTTAATAAAAAAGAGAGTTTTCCTCCGAGAGGGGCTTCCAGGCAAGAAGTTCCTGTAGCCCAACAGAGGGAGTCATTGAGTTTGTTTCCTTTGAGTTTGTGACCTGTCCTTTCCTCCCCTAGGGGGTGGAAGCAGTCCACTGTCTTGGTCTATAAGAAGCTTGTGTTTGAGGCCTTCCTCTGGAGCGTCTATATCTACCCCTCTGAGGCCTGTCTGAAGTGGGAAAGGACCAATTTTTTGAAGGCCAATTCCTGCTAAATCTAGGTGGCTGTACTTGTAAGAAATCTTTAACTGTTTGCATGGATTTCGCCTTATCCTCCATCTTTTTAATCACCTCTTCAGCATTTGATCCAAACAAAACATTATGCTGAACAGGAGCATCCAATAATTTAGCCTTTACTTGTTCAGGCAAATTTTGTTCCTTTAGCCATGCATGCCTTCTAATGACTGTGCCAGAGGCCGCAGCCCTACAAGAAGCCTCCAAGGCATCAAATCCACAGTGTAAACCATGCTTCCCAACTTGTTCAGTGGCATGCAATAAGTCATGTAATTCCTTATCATCTGCACAGGCAGAAATGGAAGTAAGCTTTTGTTTTAAAACAGACAAGAGAAATTGCTGGTATTTTAGCATATGAAACTGATAGTTTAAAGCCCTAATGGACAAAGTAGCAGAAATGTACACCTTTTTGCCCCATCTTTCTAAGGATCGAGAATCCTTTTCAGTAGGAATGGGATTTTTGGCAGAAGCGGCCTTAACTCCCTTAGGACCCTGAGAAATGGTTTCAAGGTCAGCAGAAGGGTTCTTGTATAAAAACTGATGGGAATCAGGAACCTTGTAATATCTATCAGGCTTAACAGGAGCAGGAGGAAAAGAGTCAAGGGTTAAGTTAGCCTCCGAAAAGGCATCATCCACAATATCCAAAACAGGAGGAATAGCCAGGGGTCTGTGTTGGGGAAGAAGAAGAAAATCCCTCAGTCTTTTCTTAGATTCCGAATACTCCTGTCCTTCCCAGTGGAAATGTTCCCTCATTTCATGCAAAGTTTCCCCAAAAGAGAAATCCTCAGGGGGAGAAGCTGAAGGAATGGATTCCTCAGCATCAGAATCCTCATAAGGAGGGAAAGAATATTCCTGATCAGAAGAAGAAACTGAGGAAACAGAAGCCTGATCAGAGGAATCCTAATAAACATCCTGCCTTGGCCTTTTATCTGGAGGGGGGTGTGAACCCCTAATCATAGTAAGTAAATCCTCCGCCATCTTGAGTAACTGTTTCTGTGACTTTGGAGCCAGTTCAGAAGAGGCCTGTGTTGTAGTCTTTGATTTAGAAGGAGTCTTTGCCTTTGTCTTTGGCTTTGCCTTTATTAGAAGCTGAGTAGGCCTGAAAACCCCTTCGGAAGCCGGTACCTGCACAGCGGCTCCGGACCCATCTGAAGGAGCATTGTCCGAAGGTCCTGCAACAGAAATATTTAAAGGCCTGGTTGGCTCCTCATGAGAGTCCATTTCGGCCGTCGGTTCTGAAATGGCCGACAGGGGCTGCAAAAGCGCCTCACTGACGACGGCCGAACCTGAAGCTGGCTCCGCTTGTGCGCTATCAGATTTGGACCTCGGAGGCCTGTCTTTATCCTTGCGACGTTTGTGAACTCCGGTAGCCGGAACCATATCAGACAACATTTTGTAGTTAAAGCGCCTACCGAAGTAATGAAAAGCAAAATCGTACCTTCGCTTAATTGTACGTTGATTGAATCTAGCACAAAACCGACAACTAGCTACGTCGTGGTCAGGGCCTAAGCAAGGAATACAGTAAGAATGAAAATCCTTATGAGGTATTTGCTTCCCACATGAAATACAATTAACTTTTTCTGACATCGGAGTGGAGCAAGAAGAAAGTTTCCCCAATGGGGTACTTAGCTTTGAGTGGAGAAGAAAATCTTCGGACTGAAGTAAATCAGAAAAAAATAGTCAGGAGTTAGCCGACCGGCACTTGCGAACTGCTATCACCGCACGGCAAGAAAGACTGGAGAAGATGGTGTCGGCTGTCAGCTTTGTACTCCTGGCGCTCTGACGTCAGGCAGCATGGTTGAACAGCCGACGCCAGACCCAGACGTTGGGATTCTGGCCGACCGAGGGCTGCCTGCCGGCAGGGGAGAACCCTACAGTCATGACTGCAACAGTGAAACACGAACATCCCTCCCCCCCATGGGGGCTGGGGTATTTGTTCCATACAGAAAAGTCCTGACAAACTGCCATTCTGTAAGCAAGTGCAATGAAATGACACACACTCAGTTTTCCTTTATCTTTCTATTCCCCCAGATATACCAACTTTACTTTCAGTTACTGTGGTCCTTCTGCAAAAAAAAAAAAAAAAAAAAATACAGGGGCAAAGAATTCATGTTTGATCTAGAGCATTTTCACTTGTACAATTAGCTACCCTAATCTTTTATCTTTGTTACACATTTCTTCCATTATTTTAATATATTTTTACTGAAATGAAAACTCACAGTATCCAGCAGGTAACCGTAAGTACGTACAGAGAACCCAAAACTTCATCCCAGCTGCTTCTTTCAAATATGAAAAAATACATATCATCAGATTTTTTGTAGCACTTCATAACAAATGTTGACTAAGGGAAAAGTATGATCTTTGTATCCAAATCCTGTGCTATGACAGGGGTAGAGGCATGTGATTGTAATCCTAGCTGCTTGGAGGCAGAGGTTGCTGGATCGAACCAGATGGCGTGAGAGGCCAAGCATCAAAAAGTTAAACTTTGGAAATGCAGACCCAGACAAAAGAGGAATGAAGAAAATAAATAAAGTGCCTGGCTCTTTGCGTAATGACCCTCAGAGACACAACTTCACTTTGGGGTGGTATAATGGTTAAGGTGTTAACCTCAGACACAGGGGGCAGAGTTTGATTCTCACCTCATTGGGAGTTCCCATAAAAGTTAAGGTGTTTAACTCCGAGACAGAAGGTACAGAGTTTCGTTTTTTGTCACTTTCCAGTTGTCCTTCTCATTAGTGTAGTAGTGAGTATTCCTGCTTGCCACATAGGAGATCAGGGTTAGATTCCTTGATGGTCAGTAAATTATTTTTTTATGGTAGGGTGTAGCATAATGGTTAAGGTCTTCACCTAATGGAGAAAGGTACAGGGTTTGATTCTGACCTTGGCTAGATTTAAAACAACCCTTCATGGCAGTTAGGTGAATAGTCACCTATAAACCTATATAGACTGTCAACAACTTTCAAGATAACTACATTTTTTCATCTTAATAAACAGAAGTTATTTTGCGCTGTTTTGGCCAGAGCACAGCTCCAATCTGGCTAAGCATCTGGCATTAATTCACCACCCAATGCCCCTCATAACATTCACTCTACCTTTATATGGTATATACTACAGCAGCAAGCACTGTAACCACTGAGGACTAGGAGACCAAGAATACAACTCTCACACACCCTAGTATAGGGATAATTTATTTATTTAACATTTGCTTACCGGGAAAGTCAGACTTGGAACAAGCCAATTTTCAACAGAGGCCTGTGGAGATTACAGCATTAAAGTATACTTCCCAGACCAAGAACATCTGATATGCTCATAGCTGATGGTCAGTAACCCAAAGTCAATAATTTAGAAGCTTTGTAAGCAAATCCAAATTCAGACAAACAGCCACTCCACACTAACCACAATTTAACAAGCAAGCAGGGAGAGAACCATCCAAACAGTAAAAACTGTAACAAGCAGCAGCAGCGGTTTTAAAAACTTTGGTGATCCTCAGCCTGAAATGTTGAACACAGCAATACTCTACACCAGGGACTCTCAAAAGCTAAAATACTGGTCAGAAAGTTAAACAGCAGATTATCTACTTTAACTACAGTGCCAATGCCTGAAAATCAATACTGAGTGAAGGTAATGCTGGAAATAAATCAGCAGAGATATAAGCCTTAGTGTAGCAGGAACTCCAAAAAGCTACCAGACTTACAAGATGGAGACAAAGAAATCAAAATTGACGGCAAGTCTGCAGGCAGAAGCCGTAGTAATACAGAGTTTGTGGGGAAAGATGGGAAGCTCACAAGAAGAAACCACAGACATTTGTAAAAAATGTCAAACCGCATTACATGCAGAGAAAATGAGAAACTAACTCCTACAACCAGTCCAGCTGCAACAGAACACATTGAGAAAATGATGATAGCCAGGGGTCGCACAGACTTGAACTTGAGTCTTCAAAAAAGATGCAGTTGAAACCAAAGTTGGGCAAGGATCCTTCACTTGTGGCCTTTCTACAGACCTATTTATATCTGAAATCATGATTACAAATTGTTTATGGTCATCTTGACCAAGAGGTTGTGTTATCTGCTTCCTTCCTTGTCCATCAGTATCAGACAGGCTTCATATGGAGAACAGCACTTCTTATACAGGAAGCTATGTACAATTAGTGGCCCCTGCTTCTGATGATCCTCGATTCAGAGAAGGCCTACAATAGGGTGACTTGAGCTTGTCTTTTTGAAGCTTTGACTGCATTTGGCCTTCCAGAGAAGTTTACACAAGTATTGGAGGATCTACACATGGGAAAAATGTCAAAGTTGAAAGAGGAAGCACTCTATCAGACCTATTAGGGCTGGCTAGGGGCAAAAGACAGAAGTCTCTTCTGTTTTGTATGGCCTCGATCTAGAGCCAGCAACAATGAGACTGCATGTTTTGGACATATGAGAATACAACATAGGCAATACTCTCATAAGTTAGTGTTATATGCAGATGACCTCTTGGTACATGTCATTAATTCAGAGAGATTTACCAGCATTACTTAGGAAGCTAGGTAAAAAAACTTGCGGTGGTGGTGATGTGGTAGCGTTGCCGCCTCACAGTAAGACGCTGTCTGGTTTGATTCTCAGCTAGAGCATCTTCTGCGTGGAGACATGCGTGAATGGGTGTACCTTTGTTGAAGGTTGTGCATCAGGGCTGGTAACTCGGCATGTAAAAATCAACTACCAATCATTAGTGGACCGGAGTTCCGCTGTGGCAACCCCTAACCGGGAAAAGCCGAAAGACACAAACGATCTTTGGAAGCTAGGTAACTTTGGTGGCTTATCTGGATATACAAGGTGAACAGAAGTAAGAATCTGGTATTAAAAACAAAATTACCACCTCTCATAGAGACTATTTCTACAGGAGCGGAACCATATTACTTACGTGGACTTCCTCCTGTTTAGTACACTAACTGGCATGATGGATACCCATTTACACACAGATTTATAGGAAGCCTAAAACATACAACACCAGAAGGAAAACATTAAGTCTGGATATGAGTCACTATATACCGTCAGTTTCCTGTATGCGCTTCCATTTGGTCTTTATAGCTTCCTGTGTCCTATTGTTTCCCCTCACATGAACTATTTGGATAAACCTCAGAAAACCATATGAGCAGGTAAAAAGCCTAGTTTTCAAAGGCAGATGCTTTCCCTCCCCTCTATGCAAAGTGACCTGGGCCTGCCAAATCTTGAGATGTATGCTAAGGCAGTTGTATTGCATTGTATATACAGCATCTTAGACCCCATCTTTAACCCAGTGGAAAGTTGTGTTCTTTGTAGAAGACTAGAGGTCCTATCTTTTCATGATGTGTTTTTTTTGCAGGAGGGGCGGGATGATAAACAGCTGTCAACTCTGGCACTCACTTGTAAAATTGTTGGATAAGCCAGGAAAAGAGGACTGGAAAGGAGATTTTCCCTTGATATCGCACACTAGTTACTGGAGGACCATGGGGTTTGTGGAGAAACTGCTAGATCAATGCTAAAAGGGAGTGGGGCTTTACTGGGAACGGTAGATGGACAGATGAGTGATTACATCATGGATGAATCTTTGAGAAACATTTCAAGTTAGAGAAAACAAAATGCTTCTCTACTGAAAACTGGCAACTAAGCTGGGGGGGTAAGATGGTTCTCCATTCCAGTTTTGCTTGCCTCATATGAGTTAATTTGGTTAGAAGCTGTAGAAGTGTGTATTTGAACAGAAGGGGGTATTACTCCCCAAAAATATATGTAGGTAATGCTGCCTAGGGAGATACTTTTACATCAAAACTACACTGATGTTTGAGAGAAATTTCCACAGAAGTATAACCCTAGCAAAGCGGTTGGGCCCTGGTATCTGTACTGCAATATGCTCTCATAAATACATTTTGTGTGTGGCAGTGCCAATTTAAATATTTTCATATGCCATCTAGACTAGCAAGGATCTTCTCCTGAGTGCCTCCTATATACTGGTGATGTCATTTGGCATAACTCAGAGACACGATCCATGTTTTGATAGACTGCCTTAGACTGGATGTCTTCAAGTGAGACCTTCAAGATGCTAGATCTACCTGCCCACCCCTTAATTTATCGCCAACATTTTTAATGGAGATCCTACCAAGCACCTCCTCATGTAGCTCCACTAGTAATGTGTTTTATTTAATTATATTTGTTGTTAAAAAGTGCATAACCTGTAGGGGAAGCAGGTAAACCTGCCCTTGGTAGCCGGACTGACTTGGCTGACACTGAATTGAAAGCAATAGGTGGTACACAGCAGGAGATATGGCCAAAGCAAACTGACCACTGTGGATAAAGGTGTTTCCACAGCACTGTGGTTCCTGCTCAGATTATGAGCATGTTATTTCAAATGGACGAGGAATTTTAGTAGCTCTGATACTGCAACCTATTATTTTTTTATATGCACAGTATACCAGATAAGTATTTTTATCACACCCTATAGTGGGAAGGCTAAGGATCCAAGGTAAGGATAAATGTATATAAAATCTATAAATAAGGCTGTATATGTGAAAGTACAACAGAGTTTCAATAGGTGACCGATAGGGAGAAACACGACAGCAATTTTAAAGTTTCTCATTGTAGCTGACAGTTTAAAGATGAAACTGTAAAACAGGATGCAGAGTGCATAAGGTCAAATCACCTGTTGGCAAACTAAGTGATTTTACTGATCCAAATTGTTTAAGCCAGAGTTATTTTAAATGAATAGGGTAGCGTTTTTGAAAATAGAGAAGGCAAAGTTATAAACTAATAGCAGTTTGACTTCAAATGAAATGCAAGCTGTGAATCACTGCTAAAGGAAAGAACTCTTGCATATTTGGAAGCTTGTGGACCCTTGATCGAATGCAGATCATGTGGCAGGACTGAAACACAACAAAAGGTCTTGCTAGACAAATTCTAACAGTTTTCTGAGAAAATAGTTATTAGATCAAAATGAGGTTGAAGAGAGTCTCCCTGGAGTTTTACTTTCCTCTCAACTGTTCCTGATTTTGCAAAACATCTCTGATTGCTCCCAACATTTTTGCCCTATCTGTTGTAACCCGATCGGTTGTAATTTTTTTTTTATATTTTCAGGTAAATCACAGTGGATTACAGCTGATCAATATTCATTACTTATTTATTTTTGATAACCAGGAAAAATCCGACTGGGATAAACACCAGTTTTCAGGGAAGGCCTGCAGAGAAAAGATCCACAGGAGCTATCGCCCTATAAGCCTGACTAGCCTGGTCTGCAAGGCTATGGAGCGCATCATCATGGAACTCATTAACAAAGCCACTGGGAACCTACAAACATTGGACCCTACCCAGTTTGGCTTTAAGGGCAGATCATGCTCTGGTGGACTTCTTTGAGACAGTTACCAAGGTTTTAGATGAGGGTAAGGAGGTCCCGCACAGCCTACCTAGACCTCGCAAAGGCTTTCAACACCATTCCCCATTCTGGTATTATAGACAAGCTCACCAGCCTGAATATAAACCCCTACATCACAAGATGGGTTGCCAACTGGCTCACAGATAGAACCCACATGGTGAGAGTTGCAGGCTCTAGGTCAGACTAAACCAGTTACAAGTGGCGTCCCCCAGGGCTCAGTCCTGGGACCCCTCCTGTTCGGTATATACTTCTCAGAGGTACAGGCAAGCACAGGAAGACTATGGCTGACCAAGTTTGCAGACAACTGCAAACTAGGGGCCATAACTGATTCTCCAGCTGATACAGATATCCTCCAGAAGGGTCTCTCTGAAATGGATACCTGCTGTCAAAATCATGGCCTCAAGCTAAATGCCAAAAAGTGCATAGTCATCCCCTTTGAAAAAAAGTACCCGTGAATTACCACATACGTGTTAGTCCCCTAAATACAGAAAATGAAATAAGGGATCTGGGGGCCCAAGTAGATAGTAATCTCTCCTTTGATAATCATATTGCCAAGGTGGTTAGAAAATCCTTCTATGTGGCCCACCTAATCACAAAAGAGTTTGCAACTAGAACAAAAGAGGTTATTGTGCCCCTCTACTCATCACTCATCAGACCCACCATAGAGTACAATGCCCCATTTAGGATGTACCTTACAAGACGCAACAGCTGGAAAGACCACAAAAGTACCTCACCAAGGGGATTACTGGCCTCAAACAGATGCCCTATGCAGCCCAACTGAAGAAACTCGAGCTTTACTTGGTTGAATACCGCCTACTCAGAGGTGATCTCTGCCTGACATACACGGCCATGTCCAACCCAGAATTGATGGACATGCTCCACCTAAAAAAAACAAATCTCCAAGAGCCACATGCTCTAGGGATCTAAACCTCACCATAACAATAAATTGGACTTGCTGGAGGGATAGATTCCTGTCCCAAAGACTCCCCATGCTTTGGAACAGGATTCCAATCTACATTAGGCAGAGCCCCTCACTAACACTCATGAGAAACCTTGACGAGTGGATGGGAAACAGAAGATTTACCCCGGGGATCACTGCAGTGGCTCTGCTGGACAGAGGCACAGGGAACTAATGGCTCTGCTGGAGAGAGGCACAGTGAACTAATCTAAGGGGGCAGCGAAAGCCAACACATTCTGGCTAGGCTTACATATGCCCTCGGGCAGATAGGTTCATAGGTAAGTACTAGGCTATTTACACACACACCACACATTGAAATTAAAAGTGGAAATAATAAAAAATGGTAACAATGACTTAGGTTAATTAAAAACATAAGAAAAACTTCACATAGCTTAAGAGTGCAGAGGAATGGATACAGTTGCTGAAACTGAGACATTGGTTTACAGCACAAGTTTGACACAAACTGTGATGAGTAAAAACTTTAAAAGTACTGCCCTGCATTACCAAACCAAATATTCTCATTAGATGGTAGTAACAGAGTGGCTAGAGTGCTTCGGACATCTAGATGAGAGAAAATGAGATACAACACAGAATACTTGTTTGGAGACGCCAGGAATTACTAATGACCATGTGATATACAGATTACGGTACCCTGGTAATGAAAGTATGATACAAGGATCGAGATACATTTAGGTGTCAGGCTGGGCAGAGGTGAGGGAAAAGGTGGTGATGTGCAGGTGTGTGCTGGAGAATAAAGGTTTGTGTTAGGAGTGACAGGAGAGGAGGTACTGTAGTTTAATAACTTTAAAAGGAATAAGTAAGGTCAATAACTTGTATAATTTGCTCACTTCAGTTTTCATCGTATGCCTTTCACAGTCCAGGAAAACTTGGTCTTCAATCGACAGCTCTCAACTTCTGGATTCAAGAACTGGGCGCTAAGCCCAAAATCAGGAGTTTTTTTTTTTTTTTTTTAATTACTTGAATTCAAGCCTCCCCCCTTACAAGTGCCATATGCAATTCTGGAGACAGTACAACTGCACTGAAATGAAAGCCTAATAAGCATACATCCATTTTGCAAGATTTAGCTCTAACCAAACTGACTAAAGATTTCAGCAGGAATGTACTTTTGACACCTACTATGAGTTTCAAAAAAGGGCATGTTCCTGGTGAAGTCTTTACCAAGCGACAACCAGGCCCAACACAGGTCAATCTACCGGAAGCTTAAGCTCTCTTTACTATTAGGTCAATATCTGGGATGAAGCATTCCTACAGGATACTGACTCTCTCTCTTACTCAGCTCTGAACACTGGAGGGGGACTCTACCAGCAGGTTCAACCCCCCCATGATTTGAACAGCTATTACAGACATGTACTATTTTATGGTCTACTGCAAAACCTGCTCTGCATCTCTGCACAAAGTACAAGACAGTGCAGTCCTGTCTGCTGAGGTACCAAATCAGGGGCTGGTTTACCTGACCAGAATGAGGCTCTGGTCTAAATACTCCTTCCAGAGTATGGAGCGCGGACACCAGTGCAAGGATCGCCACCACTAATACTTCAGACATGTTTATGTGAAGCTCCCTTTTTCGGCACTAGAGAAATGCAATTTGAAGCATCCATCATGGAAAACTGTAAAATGCTTCATCAGAGGACAGGTAATCTCCCAGTGAAAGTGCTAAGCATAGTCCAGCACACTGTAGACTGATGACAGGATACAACACTAGCAGATGTAGGCATAACCCAAACAAATGGATAGAAGCTCACAGATTCTCTTTGGGACTATATTGTTATTATCTGACCCTCTTCCTCGAGGGTGGAGATAAGTATGTTGGGTGGTCTGGGCTAGGTTCTTAGTGGTCTGACTCCCTGCCTAACATCTACCCATGAACCTGTAAGGATACAAAGCCATTGCAGCCAATGAGTTTTCTTTGGCCTGTGAAGCCTCCCCACATAAAGACGGTAACTACCAGAAGGTCCAGAAGTCTGACAGGTATCAATGCCCCCATCCCCATTTTGCAATGACAGATACTGGGCAGTATTCAATTACTTTTTCTTTTCAACTAGGATAGTAAACTGATCCAAGAAAACTCATTTCAGCCACATCCCAGATTTACAGTAATTATAGTAGCAAAAATTATGCAGAGACAGAAAATTAATTCGGTTAAAAGCAAAGCAGAAGACTAAAGATTGTAATGAAACTTTAACATACAACTGTTGTGCCAAAACCCACGCTCAAAGCATCAGTGCACACAATATTTTTAGCAGGCAATCTGAAAAAAGCAGTGAAGAAGCAGTCGTAAGGATCCTCCACCCATCATCCAAAACTCAAACCCATAACCAAGGTAGATGCACCTGCTTCTCCACAGCTTGGTTAAGGACAGATAATGGCAACTCATACAGGTAAAGAGAGAGTAAAGGGATATAAAGGTCCAGGTAGCAGGCATCATCCCCTTATATGTCCCTGCCAAACACTTTGCACTCTATTTAGCAAGGAGGATTAAAAGGAGCTGTGGTCCTTACAGCATATGACAGACCAAAGAGATCAAGAAGGAATCTGCTTTGGGATGTTTAGTAAGTGTATGTCACTCTATTCCATCAGGGGGTTTATAAAAGGCAGCAGCAGTCTAAGGAACACAGGCAGCAGAATCTGCATGGTTCCACGATAGGTTCTGCAGGAGGGATACCCAAAGGTTTAGCATTCTTCTTTCCAAAGTACTGATTCAATCTTTAATAGCAACAAAGGCAGAGATGGTACAGTGTTGCCCATACGTGACCAGAGTCTGAGCATTTCTTCAGAGGAAGGCTCATTTGGAGGGAAGCTATAGACAAGCAGGCCACTTATTCTTATTAGTGATACAAACATGGGTCTCTGGATTTTCAGGATCTCCTCATCAGGAAGAGGAGTGAAAAGGAGAGTTTCTCTACTCCAAGTTCCAGCAGAGTGCAGCTTCTGTTCATGACATGAGCAATAATTGTCCAACATCAAGCATGTGATGGCTGGCAGGTAACACCTTCCTGTGCCTAGGGAGGTGAATGCTTGAACTGGCAATGGATCATGGCACAACAACATGGAGCCTTCTACCAACATTAAACCATGGTCACCAATGGTGTGCTCCCACAAACATGAAAACAAGGTATTAGGTATTCTTGTTTTATTCAGTGTCTTCTAGGATCTGAGTGTTCACAATGCCCCAACTACATTGGAGGGCTCTCAGAAAGTGCATCTTAGAGGAGGTAAGAAGAGAAGAAGACTTCAAGAAGCAGAGGTCAACCACTCAGCAGCCCATTCTGAGTAAGCAAGTCAATTACAGTTGCACTCAAAGTCTCTAAATATAGGGTAGAGGGTGCAGAACCCAAGGAATCACCCACGAAGATAAGTGCTTGATTGAGCACCTCTCCCGTTTTATCTTTAACAAATGACAAGTAGAAACTTCATCCTCCAGTAATAACCAAGGTTCAGCAGCTGTCAATTTAAGTGTGTGCAGGCTGGGATATATGATGGTGCCCTTTGTTCTGCGTTAGCAGGTCCACTCTGGGGCAGCAGATATGGTTCCCTGTTGGTTAAGCTGAGTAACAGAGGGTACCCCAGTGCTGCCACTGCCAATCTGAAGCTATTAGAATTACCCTCAGGCCTCCTTCCTTTATTTTCAGCAATGCCTTGGGTGGCAGTGGCACCGAGGGGAAGGTATAGAGGAATAGGCCTGCCCAAGGAAAGGAAAAGGCAGCCATCTTCCAGGTTGACTTCATTTTGTTACTGGAGCAAAACTTTTCCATGTGAGCATTTTCTTTGTTACCAAAAATGTCTATCCATGCCACACCCCATTTTTCAGCTATGCTGAGAAATACTTCCCAAAGTAGATGCCACTCATGAGAGGTCTGACATGCTCCTGCTGAGGTGATCCATTTGTTCACTGGTTTCTCCTAGTACTTACTGGGTCATGAGGTGCAGCCCTAGGGAGTTTGCTGTCTCCCAAAGTTCCATGGTTAGGTGCCAAAGGGGATAGGAGTGGATCCCCCTTGCCTATGTACCACATAACTGTGGTATTGTTGGTCTTTACCAGGAGGACTCTGGGTTTCCATTTCTTTTTAAAGGCAGTCAGGCTTTTTCAGCTGCCATTAGTTCTTTTAGGCTGATGTGTTTGCTTTTGAACTTTGAGTCCCTTCTGACTTGAGTCTGGAAGTTGCTGTAATGGGCTCCCCAGGCTATTTCTGATGCACCTATTGTCAGAGTTTGGCCCCGAGGGAGGAACCTGAAAGGAAGGCTAGGATTGAGGGTGCATGCTTGGACCCAACCAGGCAAACTCTCTCCTGAGTCAAGCAAAGAGTTTTATTTTGAAGGCGAGAAACTGAGAATGTTGACCCCACACATTTTTGAGGTGCCACTGCAGTTTTCTCATATGTAGTCTGGTCAGGGGATCATGAGAATGCAATAGGCCATATATCAGAGGCTCTGAGATGCATTCTGGCTGCAAGGTGTTTCCTAACCAAGAACATTTTGAAGTACAGAGTTAGAAGGTAACTTTTCTGTAGGGAGGAAAGCTTTCTGAAGAGTCGAGTCCAGTAAAGCTCCCAGAAACACAATCCTGTTTGTTGCATTTGTGATTTTTGGGTGTTGATGGTGAAGCTCAAAGAGATTAATACGTTTTGGTTATAAAAGCAGGTCTGCTTTGAGTTTCTACAGGCTTGTTGCCTTTATGAGGCAATCGTCTAAGTAAGGGTAAATTTGAATTCCCTTTGTCCTGCAGAAGGACATCACTGGGGCTAGGCATTTTGTGAAAATGCTGGATGCAGTAAAGCCACGGGGCAGAGCATGGAATTGGTAAATGCCTCATAATGAAGTGCAAGTGCCTCCTGTGTGCTTCGTCTATGGGGATGCAGAGGTATGCATCCTTTAGATCTAAGGTCACTGGGGGAAATTGTGAGCAGTAGTTTTTGCAGCGTTAGCATTGTGAATTTTGGGAGCTGTAAAAATTGGTTGAGCCTTGACAGGTCTAGAATTGGCCTCCAGGTACCTTCTTTTCTAGGGACTAGGAAAAGTCTGAAGTAAAAATCTTTTTCTTGTAAACAGACTGGTACAAGGTCCACAGAGCCTTGAGCACACAGAAGCTCCATTTGCATTAAGGCTTCTGCCTTTTTGGTTTGGAGGAATATCTGGGAAGCCTCAACGAATCAAGGATTGTTTGAACTTGAGTTTGTAAACTCACTTGAATGAGGTTTAGAACTCATACGTCCCTGCTAATAAGGTTATATTTCTTGTGGAATATGGACAGTCTCCTCCAAGCATGGGATAATTGAGGAAGAGGGATGCGGGGGGGGGTGCCATAGAGTGATGACTGCTCCCTGCTAGGGCCCTGGGGAGAGGATCCCACAGGCCTATTAGGGTGTCTTTGCCACTTTCTAGGGCACTGGTGTTGTATTTGGCTCCTTTCCTTACACTTAGACTGTGTGGCTGGAAATGACCAATGTTTGGTAGGGTAATTCCAGCTGAAACATGAAAGTTGGCCCTGAAGGAAGTCCTTGACAGTTTGCATGGACTTAACCTTATCCTTAATTTTCTTAAGGACAGCTTCAGCCTTATGACCAAAAAGAAAGTCTTCATTTAAGGGAGCATCTGGGAGTCTGGATTTAACATGTTCAGGAAGGGACTACTCCCATCAGCCAGGCATGTCTTCTAATGACAGTTCCTGTGGCTGCTGTCCTGATGGAGGCTTCCAAGGCACCATAGATGCAGTGCAGAGAAAGTTTAGCCACTTTATAGCAGGACCTGCACAGATCCATTAATTCCTTTGAGAGGGTCTTATTTTCAATTCTCGTTTCATCTGATCAAGAATAGTTTCCTGGCACTTCACCGTATGAAACCAGCAGTCTAAAGTCCTCATGACAAGGGTAGCAGAGGTGTAAACTTTCTTTCCAAACCTGACTACGGCTCTGCTTTCCTTTTCTGTTGGTAAAGGGTTTTTGGAAGAGCTTGCTTTTGCTCCCTTAGGGCCTGGAGTCACCACTTGAGTATCTGCTACAAGGGTCTTACAAAGGCGATTGTGGGAATCCAGAATCTTGTAAACTATCTGGTTTTGAGGAGCAGGGGGAAGATGGTCTGGTTGTAAAGAGGAATCCAGGAAGACATTGTCTACTACATTTAAGACTGGGGGAATTGCAAGGGGTTTATGCTCAGGGAAATTTAGGAATTCCCTAATCCTCTTCTTTGACTGGGAGTAGTCCTGAGCTTCCCATGTGAACTGCTCCCTCATGGTATGCAATGTTTTCCCAAAGGAAATATCCTTGGGGGGAAGTTGAGGCAAGTTTCTCCTCAGAATCAGAATCCCCATAGGAAGCAATAGATGCCCCTCCTCAAATGATGACTCATCATGATCAAAATCATCCTCAGAGTCAAGAGGGGGTCATAAACCTCCTGTGGTGGGGTATATCCCTCTTTGCTTTACCAAGGATACTTCATGGGGAGTGATACACCTGGATCTGACCAAGGAAATCAAATCCTCAGCCATCCTAACTAGGTGAAAGTGGGAGCTGGCAGGCCTAGGCTAAGGTAAAGTGGGTGAAGTTTTTTTGAGAGAGGCCTTGGGTATAGGCCTAAGACTGACCTCTGCACTAGTACCTGGGATGAAAAACCAACTCCCATGAGCAGTAGGGGAAGGCAATCTCCTGATGACATGAACAGCTGTCATCAGTTTTAGAGGGATCATGCAAAAAGTACAGTTTTGTACCTACCATAAATGTAGATGTTCGAGGATTCCATTGCTGCAGTCCTAACTATTGGGTATAGTCCGCATCCAGTCGGCCCGAATACCAGAGTATAAGGCTGACGTCGGTCAGGGCGCATTAGACTGATGTCAGTACGTCAGGGTACTAATGCGCATGACCGGCGTCATATCCTCAGTCTTTTCTTGCCCCAGATGTCAGAAGACCCTAAAAAGACAAGGCCCAAAATACCTGCACCAAAACATGAACAATATATACAAAAATATAAGCATGTAAACTCACCTACACAACCACCCCTAAACACAGAGGGAAGGAGGGAGGGTAAATTGGACTGCAGCAATGGAATCCTCGAACATCTACATTTATGGTAGGTACAAAACTGTACTATGTTCTTCGTTTCCATTGCTGCAGTCCTAACTATTGGGTAGAATCCCAAAGCAGAGGTAAGGGAGGCTGGCAAATCATAAAGAAGTAGGAGCTGACAACATGCTTTGTAAAACAGCTGTGGCAAAACCAGCCCTAGACTTAGAGTAGATAGGAAGGTGATAATGCTTAGAGAAAGTATGCACTGAACTCCAAGTAGCTGCTTCCAAAATATCCTTAGTTGCCACCCCGTAGAAATGCTGTTGAAGTGGCAGTAGCCCTAGTGGAATGAGGCCTAATCCCAGCTGGAATCTCCTTGCCATGATGGGAATAACAAAATGCAATGCAAAAGCCAATCCACCTAGAAATAGTCTGTTTTGACACAGGCTTGCCCTGTGAACTCAAAGCAAAAGAAACAAACAACTGCTGAGACTGCCTAAAATCCTTAGTCCTGCTTAAATAATAACGCAATTGCCTGTGTACATCTAAAGTGTGCAAAATCTTTTCCCCTTTATTTTGGGGGTCTGCATAAAAAGTAGGCAAATGAATAGTTTGGTTTAAAGCCACACTAGAAACCACCTTAGGCATAAAGGAAGGATTAGTACGTAATGATACCCTATCCTTATGGAAAATCAAAATGGCTCTACTGCCATAAGGGCCTGCAACTCAGACACCCTTCTTGCAGAAGTAATAGCCAACAGAAAAGCAGTCTTCCATGACAAGTATTTCAATTCAGCAGTAGCTGCAGGCTCAAAAGGTTGTAGAGTAAGTTTTTCCAACACAAAATTGAGATCCCAAGCAGGAGTAGGAGCTCTACGTGGGGGTCTTATATTCTTTGCCCCTCTAAGAAACTGCTTGAACAAAGGATGCGAAAACAATGGTGGGTCACAATCATAGTGAGCTGAAATTGCTGCAGCATGAATCTTAATGGAAGAGAAGGACAAACCTTTGTCCAATAACTCAGTAAGGTATTGAAGAGCCACACTTAAATTAGGCTCCGAAACCTGCAAATTCTTTGCTGTACTCCAAAATAAAAATCTCTTCCATTTTTCTGCGTACACTTTCCTTGTACTAGGTCTTCTAGCTTCCATAATCACATTTAAAACTTGTTGAGGAAGTTGAGACCTGCTGTGTGTCAACACAGAAGATGCCAGGCTGTTAGATGAAGAGAGTGAAGCTTGACATTGAGCAGATGACCATCCTTCTGAGATAACAGCTGAGGAATCAGAGGTAAAGGCCATGGAGGCTTCCTTACCAGACTCCGTAGTAGTGGGTACCAGTGTTGCCGAGGCCAATCTGGAGCTATCAAAATCATCCTTGGCCTGTCTTGTCTGACCTTTAATAGTACCTTTGGAAGAAGAGGCAGAGGAGGAAAGGCATACACATGAAGGTTTTCCAACTGAAAGACAGAGCATCCACTTTCCAAGCTGTGTGATGAAACCCTTTGTGCAATACTGTGGCAGCTGGTGGTTTAGTGGAGAAGCGAACAGATCTATGTCTGGAGTTCCCCATGACACTGTCAATTTTTGAAACACATGAAGATCCAGTTTCCACTCGTGGGGATCCATGATTTGTCTGCTTAACACATCTGCTAAGGAGTTCTGTGCTCCCGGCAGAAACCTTGCCTGAAGAGTTAGTTGCAAGCTTAGCGCAGTCTCCCATAAAATCATTGCTTGCCTGCATAGAGGATAAGAATGTGTTCCCCCTTGCTTGTTGATGTACCACATGACAGTTGTGTTGTCTGTTAGAATCAACACCTGCCCTGGAAGAAGTAACTCCTTGAAAGCCAGTAATGCAAACTGGACTGCTAACATCTCCTTCATGTTGATATGTAGATGCTGTAGTCTGGCAGGCCACTTGTCTTGTATCCACATTCCATTTAGATGAGCTCCCCAAGCAAAATCCGAGGCATCTGTCGTTAAAATCTGACTCGCCTCTGGCCGGGTCACAGAGAGTCCCTTGTTTAGGTGACATTCCTGAGCCCACCACAAAAATTCTCTTTGAAGGCAAGGTATTATTTGAATGACAGTGTCTAAATCCTGGCAGTGCTGTGTCCATACATTTTTGAGATACCATTGTAACTTCCTCATATGCAGTTTGGCATTGGGAAGCACCAGAATACAAGATGCCATGAACCCTAATGCTTGAAGGACTGTCTTTGCAGTCAGCACGGACTGATGAGATAGTTGAAGGAAGTAAAGTGATAGACTCTTTTGTTTGTCCGGGGTTAAAAAGGCCATCTGGGCTGCTGTATTCAGTCTCACACCCAGAAAGCACATGTCTTGAGAGGGTACTAGACTGGACTTTATTTCGTTCACAGAATACCCTAGGCATCTTAGCACTGCTATAACATATTCCAGATGCTGTAGAAGGTCTTCCTTTTCTTGAGCCAGAATCAGGCAGTCGTCTAAATAAGGATAGATTTGAATTCCTTGTAGCCTGAAGTAAGCTATCACTGGAGCCAGAACTTTTGTGAATACTCTGGGCACAGTAGATAAGCCAAAGGGCAATGCAGAGAACTGATAATGAGAATCTCCAGCTCGAAACCGCAGATACTTCCTGCAACTTAGTCTGATAGGCACATGAAGGTAAGCTTCCTTGAGATCTAAAGTTACCATCCAGTGATCTTTGCCCAGCAGGGGTAAAAGCTGTTGTAACGTCAACATCTTGAACTTGGGAATGTCCAGATAAGTGTTGAGGAGAGATAAATCCAAAATCGGTCTCCACGTGTTCCCCTTCTTTGGTACTAGGAACATGCGAGAATAAAATCCTAGGCCCCTTTCTGATACAGGGACTGGCTGAATGGCCCCCATTTGGAGTAACTGAGAAACTTGCTTGTGAGCCTCCTTCTTTGTGGAGGAGGAACGTCTGGCATGCCTTTGTAAGGGGGCATTGTATGGAAATAAAATCTGTAACCGTGGTGAATGATGTCCAACACCCATCTGTCTTGAGTAATTAAATCCCAATTTTCTTTGAAAAGAGACAGTCGTCCTCCCAAAGGAGCTGCCAGGCGAGAATCTACTGGCAGCTGAAAAGGCAGGTCATTGGGTCTGTTTACGAAAGGACTGACCCCTGTCCTCACCAGAAGTCTGAGCAGGTGAACTCCCTGTTCTAGGCCTAAAAGAACCTTGAGCCCTGCCCCTACCACGTCTAGACCTACCCCTAGATTGGGAATCATAAGCAGGATATGTCCACCCCTTAGCAGGCCAATTTCTACTAAACTTCGGTGGCTGTACCTGCAAAAATCTTTAACAGTTTGCATAGACTTAGCTTTGTCCTCCATTTTATTTAAAACTGCTTCCACAGGTGAACCAAACAACACATCAGACTGTAAAGGAGCATCCAAAATCCTTGTCTTAACATGCTCAGCCAAATTTTGATCCCTCAACCAGGCATGCCTGCGAAGAACAGAACTAGTGGCAGCCACCCTCGAGGAGGCCTGCACAGCATCAAAACCACATTGCAAAGAATGCTTGCCCACTTGTTCAGACACATAAACTAAATCCAGCAATTCTTTACAATCAATACCTTCCGCCAAAGCATCCACCTTAGATTTTAATTGTGAAAGGAGATAATTTTGATATTTCAGCATGTGAAACTGACAATTCAACGCTCTCATGGCTAGAGTGGAAGAAGTATACACTTTCTTACTCCACCTATCCAACGCCCTTGCCTCTTTGTCAGTGGGAACAGGATTTTTAACCACAGAGGCCTTAACACCTTTAGGCCCCTGAGAAACAGTTTCTGGGTCCGCCCTAGGACTCTTAAACAAATACTTATGAGCTTCGGGCACCCTATAGTACCTATCAGGTTTAACAGGAGCAGGAGGCAAAGAATCAGGGTTCAGGGAAGCCTCTGCAAAAACATCTTCCACCACATTTAACACAGGAGGTATAGCTAAGGGCCTATGCTGGGGTAAAAACAAGAATCAGAATAATGAGGATACTCCTGCAAATCTTCCGCAGAAGACTCAGAAGCCCCTGAACCCTGTTCAAAACTGTCAAACTCTGGTTCCACCCTAGGCCTCTTATCAGGAGGGCCCATAGAACCTCTAATCATAGTAATCAATCTGCTGCCATTTTAAGCATATGTTTCTTAGGTACAGAACCCGAAATGCTAGGAGAAGCCCCTACTGAAGCTGAACTTGGCCTACCTCTAAAAGAAGTTCTGGCAACAGAAGGAGAGGCTCTAACTACTTTGGGAAGAGAGGGAAGAATAGTTACCTGAGAAGCCCCCTCAGCCTGGCCTGCCTCCTGAGAGGGTACATCCTGTAACAGGAAAGTTTCTGCCTGAGACTCCATAGAAACTCCTGGCAAAACCTCAGGCTCCACTGAGCCTCCTAAAGAACCGACGTCCGGGACTGCCGGTTCATCAACCCTAGGCTTCGCTGTTTTGTCCTTGCGCTTCTTGGCGAAGCGGCGCCGGAGCAGCCGACGGCATTTTATAATTGCAACGCTTCCCAAACACTAATCTGGCACAATCTAACCTCCTGTTAATAGTGCGCTTCTTAAATCTAGGACAAGAGCGGCAACCAACAACGTCGTGCTCGGGCCCTAAACAAGGTATACACAATGTATGGTAATCCCTATGAGGTATTTGTTTCCCACAAGAAATACAGTTATTCACTTTTTCTGACATCCGGTTAAATACTGAGGCAAGAAAAAACCAAAATGTTCCCCAACGGGGTACTTAGCCAACTCTGATTCGGTCTGAAACTCCGGTTTCGGAAATATTTCAGAATGCCAACCTGCACTCGCAAAACTGCTTCTGCATCGGACCACGCGGCAAAAAAGACTGAGGATATGACGCCGGTCATGCGCATTAGTACCCTGACGTACTGACGTCAGTCTAATGCGCCCTGACCGACGTCAGCCTTATACTCTGGTATTCGGGCCGACTGGATGCGGACTATACCCAATAGTTAGGACTGCAGCAATGGAAAACGAAGAACATCCAAGGCCTGTGAAGTGATCCCAGACCCAACCATCAAGCTAAGTAGAGAAACCTGGAGGCATATCAGACTCTGAAGAGTCTCAACAGAGGCCTGTGCCACCAGCTAAGTTGTTGAAGGGGGCTGTGAAGGCACCTCACCTATTTCAACAATCACAAGCCTAGTAGGGCTGTCCGACTGAGAATGAGTGCTGTCTGAAGCCCTTTCCACCTAGGGAAATCTACTTCAACTAGACCAGTGGACGACATTGGTATATGAATGCCCTGACAACTCATGTTTTGCTAGAATTTCAGCCCTATGCTTGATGGGTTTGTGCTCACTTTCATAGCAGAACAGTTAAGAATGTTTTGTTAAGGACCCAAACAAATCACACAAAAAGAACGAAGGTTCTGGTGTGGTATCAGTTTGCAACAGCTGAGACATTTATTAACTTTCTCTGATACTGGCCAAAAAGTTTCCCAATGGGGTACTTGGCTATACACATTTTCTCTCTCTGGTATGGACTGACAAACACTGAGTAGCACTCTGCTTCAGGCTCTGATGGCAAGAAAGAACGGAGGTCATGGCACCAGCCAGTTCCCTTTATACCCAAACATAGTGACATTGGATAGAGCTGGCCAAGGGCTTCTATGGCGGGAAATCCCACAAGTCAGGACTGCTTCAGTAAAATATGAGAAACATATACATGTTTCGGCTATTAAAGGTAGCAACTTTACAATAACATATAATTGGTACAATATCCAAACTTTACAATAACATATAATTGGTACAATATCCAAACTTTACAATAACATATAATTGGTACAATATCCAAACTTTACAATAACATATAATTGGTACAATATCCAAACTTTACAATAACATATAATTGGTACAATATCCAAACTTTACAATAACATACAATTGGTACAATATCCAAACTTTACAATAACATACAATTGGTACAATATCCAAACTTTACAATAACATACAATTGGTACAATATCCAAACTTTACAATAACATACAATTGGTACAATATCCAAACTTTACAATAACATATAATTGGTACAATATCCAAACTTTACAATAACATATAATTGGTACAATATCCAAACTTTACAATAACATATAATTGGTACAATATCCAAACTTTACAATAACATATAATTGGTACAATATCCAAACTTTACAATAACATATAATTGGTACAATATCCAAACTTTACAATAACATATAATTGGTACAATATCCAAACTTTACAATAACATATAATTGGTACAATATCCAAACTTTACAATAACATATAATTGGTACAATATCCAAACTTTGCAAATGCAGAGTTTAGCACAGAAGTCAGACATGCCCCCCCAGTGCATGGCATGAGATAATCGGGTCAGAGGGGGCTCACTAGTTTATTAATCTGTAAGGATCTTAGGAAGCCTAGCCCTAAACTCCTATTCTAATTCCTAGCCCTTATATTCTCCAATAGGAATCTCCAAAGACAGGCTGCACAAGTAGATCTGGGGTACTTAACAGGTTTCCCCTATCCATGAAGGCCACTGGTGATATCCAAGGGTGAATTTGTGGTTACTCATCCATTTGTCCACGTTACATTTGAATAGAATAAGAGAAATACTCTGTCTTACATGGAAGGAGAGCTGGTTCCATGGAAGTGGTATTCTTTGTGATACATACCTATCCCTCCAGCATATTCTGTTGATCTTGCAAAAGAGATTGAGGTCTTTCCAATGGGGTGTTTCTGATACCACTGGCCTTCCAAATGTGTAACAGGTCTGACAGAGCAGGGTCTTTTGTGGTCTGTTAGAGAAGTAGAGGTCTCCTCTCAGCAACCTGTACGATAGTGAGAAGACAAAAGACGGACAGTCTGTGTACGGTTTACGATTTAGGCCCTTGATGTTTCAAGTGAAGGAGCAGTATGGCCATTCCAGCTTGACAAGTGTTTGAATAGGTACATACTGAAAGGGGCATTATACTCATTGACTGACCTAATGAATGCCAAGTACAGAGTAACAATAATGGCCCTAGATCTGGACACCATACCTTTCAATACAAGACGTGCGAAGAAAAGGGACTTCCTTACAATAACGGATATAGGTTCATACGTAAAGTACTAGCCTATCTGCCCAAAGGCATTTATAAGCCTAGCCAGAATGTGTTAGCTTTTGCCACCCCCTTAGATTAGTTCCCTGTGCCTCTGTCCAGCAGATCCATTAGTTCCCTGTGCCACTGTCCAGCAGAGCCACTGCAGTGATCCCCGGGGTAAATTTTCAGTTTTCGATCCACCCGTCAAGGTTTCTCTTGAAGAGTGTTAGTGAGGGGCTCTGCCTGATGTATACTGGAATCCTGTTCCAAAGCATGGGGAGTCTCTGGGACAGGAATCTACCCCTCCAGCATGTCCTATTTATCATTGTGGTGAGGTTTATATCTCTAGAGCGTGTGGCTCTCCGGGAATTTTTTTTTTTTTTTTTTTATGTGGAGCATGTCCATCAATTCTGGGTTGGACATGGCCTTGTATGTCAGGCAGAGATCACCTCTGAGTAAGCGGTATGCAACCGAGTACAGCTGGAGTTTCTTGAGTTGGGCTGCATAGGGCATCTGTTTGAGGCCAGTAATTCTCTTCGTGAGGTACTTTTGTGGTCTTTCCAGCTGTTGCAGGTGTCTTGTAAGGTAAATCCCAAATGGGCCATTGTATTCTATGATGGGTCTAATGAGTGATGAGTAGAGAGGCACAATAACCTCTTTTGTTCTAGATGTGAACCCTTTTGTGATTAGGTGGGCCACATAGAAGGATTTTCTAACCACTGTGGCAATATGACCATCAAAGAAGAGCTTACTATTTACTTGGGTCCCCAGATCCCTCATTACATTTTCTGTATTTAGGGGGCAACCACTTATGTGGTAGTTCGCGGGTACTTTATTTTTTCCAAAGGGGATGACTATGCACTTTTTGGCATTTACCTTGAGGCCATGATTTTGACACCACGTATCCGTCTCAGTGAGACCCCTCTGGAGGGTGTCTATCAGCCGGAGAATCAATTATGGCCCCTAGTTTGCAGTCGTCTGTGAACTTGGTCAGCCATAGTCCTCCTGTGCTTGCCAGTACCTCTGAAGTATAAAACAAACAGGAGGGGTCCTAGGAATGAGCCCTATGTTGTGATCAAAGGACAAATCATTGTTAGCATAGGCTCCCAGATCACTAACTGTGGTATCAGTTTTCAAGGGAGTGTTGTCAAAGTGGTTGATACAAAATCATGCTTGCTGAAGTATACGATTATACATTTCTGGCATTCAGTTTTAAGACATGGTTTTGACACAAACTACTTATTTGGTACAGGCCCTCTTATAGGATCATGGTATCCTCTGGGGAGTTGACGAAGGCATCCAGTCTGCAGTCATCAGCAAATCTGGTCATCCATAAACCCTTAACAGTAGCTCTGGACTCCAAGAAGTAAGTGCCAGAAGGTAGTGAACTGAGGACTGCACCCTGGGATACATCTGTATTGACAGGTCTTTTGGTGGAGGTACAACTATCCTTACTTACTTCTTGTGTTTTATTTGTCAACCAGTTTATTATCCAGGGAGTTAGATGGGGGGGGGGGTAGCATTTAACCAGGAGAATTTATCCAAGATGCCAAAGAGTGGGATGGCGTTGAATGTCTTTGCAAGGTCCAGATAAGCAATGTGCACTACTATGCCCTCATTCACTGCCTCAGTGACTTTTCCAAATAATTCAACCAGGTTAAGTAGGGCCTGCCCTCAATGAATCAGAACTAGGTTGGGTCAAAAAAATCTGTTGGTCATCTATATCCCTATTAGTTCCATAATGATCATTTCTATAACTATGCAGATAGGACAGATCAGGCTTTTGGGTCTAATTAACCAGATCTGCTGCAGCACACCTTTGCACAAAGCAGTGACTGCTGCAGTTCTCCATTCATCTGCCACAAGCCCCGTTTACAGCTAGTGTGTCATTTTTTGAGGCAAAGTCAATCTCCTTAAACTTCCAATATAACTAAACAGTGAAGAAATCATTAACTTATTGCTGCTCAACGCTAGCAGCCCTAACAAAAAAAAAAAAACCTTGCATGCAAAAGTAAATCTCTCGCTCTCTCTCAAGAAGCCAAAAGCCCTCTTGCTAACTAAAGAAACTACAAATCCAACCAAAGTCAGAGAGCATTTAAAAACAGCCACCCAGGTAAAGATAACCACAAAGCCTTTGTTAACTACGTTAGAAATCTAGGAAATGATGTCCAGCACTGCTCAAAGCTAATAGTAAAATATATCACATACTCTGACCTAGAAGGGAGCTTGACAATTCATGTTCTATGCTAGCCAGTAGGTAGCCAAGTATGTTATCTGGCCCTATAGATGTAGTTAGATAGTGTCTAGAACTTGCTGTTGGATGATTTGAAAAGGGGGTCGGTGGGTATTTGAACTGACTATACTGGAATAGAAAGGGAGGTGAGCTTGGAAATTAATTTCTCCACTAATAGATTGGCCATGTCTTATGGGTCTGAATATGCAATACCATTTACTATTAGCTCTGAGCAGTCTGGGCAATGTTAAAAAAACAGCAACAGAGAGTCTGTTAAAATTTTAAAGATTATACAAGAGACTGCACAAAAATATAACAAAAACTGCTATACGTTTAAGTTTTGCAGAATGTACCTAAATTACTATCTTATATTTTGCTCTGTCCCTCAGCATATGCCAACAGAAAGTCTGGCCTCACAATGGTACTTCAGGGGCCAGACTTTTTTATGCTCGGCTTACAATGGGCACTTTACATAGGCCATCCAATTAGTGTGCTTGTTTTTGAATAGTAATTATTTATAGTATAATTCTGAATTTTGCATTGTGTTGGTTTCTGCAGGGACAGATGCATCTATGCAAATATTTATACATGCATAGAACTTGGCAGTAAAGGATTCTGCTTAAATAGTGGGATTGTCAAGGTAGAAGGGGGCTTCTGAAATTAGTCTGGTCATCATTCAGATTTAGTAGAGTAGCCTTTGCAAAGTCTCTGAATACTGACAAACTAGTGGATATTCTGGTTTCAGTCTTAAGGTGAATGTGACTGCCTTATGCCCCGATTTGCTTGGGAGGAGGTTACAGTAAGCCAGGAACAGAGCTGTCATATATTAGCATGGCCCAAATCCAGAATTTTATCTCCCTTGGTTGGGGTGTGGACTAAATGGTCCAGGGAGTCTTTATTTATGGAGTCTAGAAATCTTTGGGTGTACATGTTTGAGGATTTACGAGTCTCGCAGTTGATGATGAGATATGTTGAAATATCCTAGAAGGATGGTGCTTGGCTTAATACATAAAGGACTCTATACTGGTTAGTAGTAGGTATGGGCCATGGGGTAGGAGTCCTGTAGTTACCTAGGATATTACAAACAAAACCCTTTGTCACAAGTTGGACTTGGAGGAGTTCCAAGTCATTATCTTGCCTAACAGGAGTCTACACTGAGATTTTAAGAATACAGAAGCACCTCTGCCTTTAGTTCCCACTTCTACCGCAGTTGGCCTGTACAGAAAAGGACTCCACGGACAGAGTGCTATCACCATTCTTGGACTAGGTCTCCGTAATAATCCGTATATCCACATTTTCCAGGATATCTAGTATTTGTAGGCTGTGGAGTTTTTTCGTAAGGCTTCTAACATTGAGCAGAAATACTTCAATGCTGCCCTGACTGTTTAGATATGTTGGAAGTTTTAAGAGACTAACTTTGCTTCAACAAATGACAATGGGGGTGGAAAAGGTTTTAGCCAGGACATAGAAGCCTCAAGGGAAATGTGGTCATCCCTAGCAAAGCAATTTGGATGGTCTACCATCTTTTCCCAGGCTGATATATATTGTACCCCCTTGGAGTAACACCAAAATCCAAGCCAATTTCAATAGCTCATTACCTTTTGTTCACACTGTGGCATCATTCTTAGTAATGGTATAATTCTGTTCAAGGTAAGGTTCATACCTGCCTCACACACATTCCAAGAGATCTGTTATGTACAACTGAAGTCATATGCACTCACATGTACAATGATTGTGTCATATATGTACTTGTGGTGCATGGACTATGTGCTTCTTTGATGTGGTGAGTCCTGGGATCTGAAAGACAACTGACTGTGACCTTGTATTTGCACAGCCTGGTGAGTGACACATCAGTGTGTCTCACTATGGCGTTACCTCTGGCAAGGACGCTGGTATGTTTGGTGGTTTGCTTTATGGTCTTTTGAACAGAGTCCATGTGACTCACAGATTTATGTTTCATGGTGGCTGCTTGCCTATGATGTGTGTTTGTAAAGTTACAGTAAGATGGCGCTTTGGTTAAAGAAGCTTGCTATCTCTCAACTTCCAGGGTTTGATCCTGGTTTCGCGGTACTGTTAGGGTACAGTCTATGTTCTTCACCCATCAATGCGAGTTTGTTCCTCTCGGGTCACCTCCAAAATCAGAAACCGACTCAGTACTGTGTAGGTGGTTAATACACAAAGACAAATAACTCTGTGGACATGACCTCCAGAGGATTCACCCACATTAAAAAATTCTCAGTGGAGAGTTTCTGCTCCCATTATACTGTGCACATATTTAGATCAAACCAACATAATGTCGAGACTGTGGTGGTCAATAAACTGCCAGAGAACAGCCCAACATACAGTGCTGTCCAGCAAGACCAGTCCCTTTATCCTGGACTCTGGCAATCCATTCTGTGTATACTGCATATGCAATAAAACCAACAAGAAAGCAATGAAAATGGAGTATGTGATGTGGAGGCAAAAAGTGGTTAAAAATCAAAATCAGACATCAGGAACTAAATACTGATTTTGTGCATGAAAGTGTCCACTACTGAGCTTTCATGAAAAATAGCCTAAAGCAAGCAACAGTTTGTAATAAACACTAACTAAAATGTAATTGAAGGACAGAGATACTGTATTACTTAAAACACAAGCATTGCACAACAAACAATTCAAACTAGAAAATAAATTATATATAAAACAAAAGCCGATATGTACCCAAGTTCAGAGTCTGTCTGTAGCTGAAGCACTGAAGGGTCTGTGTCCCACTGTAGCGTCCTATAGGTCAGTTACCAGCCAATGCCATGCAGAAAGAAGGGAGGGAAAAACATGCATTATTAAACTGAAGGCTAGCTGTATTGTTAGGTTAGCTGAAACAATGCACAATCAGACACAATGTTAAACATTGATCTCAGCCATTCTTGATACTTTTTTATACTGTACGTGGACTAGAAAGAAACTGTCACAGTAACATCACAGAATACCGAGGAAAAAAAATAAATGTATACACATTCTCCTTGCTTTGAAATTTCTGTTCTAGAATGCTATATTCTGATTAATGTGTCCAAAGTGAGCAAAGATAACTGCAATGATCACTGTCAAGTATTTTAACGTATTGTTATACAAATTTAAACTGAAGCATGTATTATTATTATTCCAAGCGTTTTTCTCAACAAGGGATCCTTCTGTAAAATCAGAAATGAAAGTCACAACTGAACCAAAAATAAACTATCAGGCAAAACCACTAAGGAAGCAAGTCAGGAAACAGCTTATAAACGTGCAATTCCTTCAGTAAATGCAAATACAAAAGTGCTTTTTTATTTTTTGGTCTAGTACTGATATTCTAAGGTTCAGTAAAAACTATCTAAATCTCCATGGTCGCTTGTGATGTCAATAATATGCCCTCTGGTGGTGAGATGGCATGGTAAAATTCAAACCAGCAGTGCTGTTGTAAACTGCATAATATTAGAGTTCGCCAAAAAATACAAAGTTAATCACAGGCCAAGTGTATTGCATGGTAACTTAAATATACTTTATATTTTACATAAATGAGAGACTTTAAAACAGCATATTATTACTACTTTCCTTTGCAGTGCACTTTGATGCCTATAATGTATTGAGAGCCTGGAAATGAGTGATGTGGGTAAGAAACAGATTGTTTGCTAAAATCAAAACATTTTCTACTTTTTTTTTTTTATTATTAAAAAGCTTGTATTATACTTACCCATAAATCCTTTAAATCACTTAGACAAGCAATAATTAGATGAAGAAAAGAAAAAAAAATAATGTACATGGACCACCCAACAGCCATCCTTGTCCAGTCTGGCCAAAATTTGATGGCAACTAACAAAATGAAAGTGCCGACAGTACCATTCTGAAAGGACTTGCCACAACGACAAATCTAAAATAGTCTCATCAGGTCACCAAACTGCAAACAATAAAACGTACACAATTCCTGTACCAATGTCACTCACCATACATGCATATAAACAATCACGGTCTCTTTTCTTTTGCTCCAGGTGCTCTGATCATTACCCATATGTAGGTAATGGTGTGAATAGCTTGTAGAAAGAGCAAGTTATCCTGGTGTTAATTTAAACAATCCAACAATACAGCAAAGATAGTACTGTGTGTGAAATCAACTGAAGACAGGCAGGTAACAAATGTCAGAACAGCAGTCTGTATACTGGCATGTGCCAGTTCACATGGACACACTGGCTTTAGTTATAATATCTATATGAAATGGCTGCACTTCTCTGAAATTCTGAGACATGAGATGACCAAACCTGTTTATTTTTCTGTATAAGCCAGAGTAAACAAGCGTGCTCTACAAATGCTAAGCATCTGACATTTACAAAAGAAGTAAAGCAGCAGTTACCTCAGCACAATAGCTGTCAACTTCACCAAAAATTGCCATGCTTTTTTCATATAGTAAAAATTAATACTTGGAAATGAAGCCCTTTTTTACTGCAATATAAGGAAAATACTGCATGGATTACAAGCAGACCTTTGTACAATAAACAGCATATGCAGTACTGAAATCTTGAGGACCGAGGGCCATCCGAAACTAGATACCAATCACCACAAATTAGTAGTGGGAAGTTGTCTTAAAAAACTTGTAAGCAAATGTAATACTAATATTGTGAGAGTCTATGTGCAATTGGGCTAATGAACAGTTCTAATCCTGGGCTAACGTCCTCAAAAAACATCCAGAAGGTGAACCACGGTTTTGGATGCAAATAACTAGACAGGGAAAGGAAACAGTAGGATGAGGCTAAGCAGAAATTTGTACTGCAGATTAGAGACTGCCTTTGCTACCAGGGACTGATAACGTAGTACAGGCAAAGAGAGGGACAAGGATTGTTCGATGAAAGACAGACTCTGGTAGTGTTTTCAGTGAGACTAGAACATAAGCTGTGGTTAAAAAGAAGAAAATTGTAAAGCACGTAAAATATTACATGGTAACAAGAAGCAATTACAGAAGGTTAGAAAATTTTAGGAAGATAGGATGGAAAGGCAGTTTACAAATCAACAATGTAAAGACAACTGTTTAGTTCCCAAATATGCAACAAAGTCCAAAAAGCTTAGTTTTTTTGCTTGGAAGCGTTTTCATATATACTTTGTCTATACCCCAAACAGATTTCTGAGAATTTTTCATCGGGCAGATATTAAATGCTGTAGATATGATGGTAGAGAGTTAACTGGGAACATATTTTTTTCAGGAATGCAATGAGTTGGTAGAGTTTAAGAATTCCCAAAAAAATACAAAAAAGCGGCAGCTCTCCACAAAACACCAATAAATCCAAAGGGAGTGCAGTCCCAGGAAGGATGATCTCCAAACAGTTAATAACAACTTTTATTGTCACAAGACACGCACAAAACACTTCCACATTAACGCTCTTCCAAAATAAATTGCGTTTTCGTCACATCCACTGGACTTCAGAGCTTAAGAATTCCCTACAGAAAATTGGCAGAAATGTTGAGGGAGGAAATGGTTGTAACTAAGGAAATGATTCTTCCGAGCTGGGATATCGGATCTGAATTGCCCAGAAATAGTAAGGCTTTACTAAGTTTAATGGTATTGGCTGCAAAAAAAGCAACTGCTAGAAATGAAAACAGAAACATAAACCAACTGTAATTAAATACTGAAAACTGTAAAGTACATAAAAGAAATGGAAGTAGAATCTCTAGAAAAAGGAAGAAGCAAATTACAAAAAGTGGCATTTATGGGAGCAAGATATATATAAAATGATGTTCAGCATTAGGCAGAATCAAATTTAAGGGAAGGCAGGAAATGAGTTATTCACATAATGTTGGAGGGGATGAAAACTGTTTAAATGGATACTCTATGAATATAAAAGAAATGTTAGTACGGCTTATTTACTTTTGTATTACTATAAATGTAATTATGTTATTTATAATCTCATGTTTAATAAAGGCAGGTACACAAATTGTTTAAAAAAAATGGGTACATCATCTTTGAAAAGTGATAGCGAAGAATAAGAACTTCACACTTATGTCTTAAATGGGTTAGTAAACTGTGGACATTTTTTTAGCCAAAACAGCAAAAACTCACGAAGACATAGGTAGAACATGCAACTCCATACAAAGAAAAGAACGGAAAAGCAAGGCAGAGACTTTAACAACTGAGCCACTACTCTGATCCAGCTGGACTGGAAAGTAATCTTCACAGTAAGTTTTATTTTTACTTATTTATATAATTTTTTTCTTTCTTCAGCTAGGTAGAGTCTCTTTTCAGGGATAATACAGAAGCCATGTTTGGTCAAGTGGCTTGCTTACAGCTCAACAGCAGCGGACACACAGTAATTCAACCAAAACTACAGGATGAAGCCCAATAGGACTGTGCAGTCTTAATTTTCTCTGCTAAAATGATGAACTTAAAACCATCTCTCTAACTCAGAAGTAAAGTGTTAACGTCAACTATTAACTTCTTTCTACGATAACATACAGGTCAAACAAAGTAGTTCAAAAGACTTTTTCCCCATTTGACAATTTATTTTTATTTAACATTTGTTGACCAGGAAAGTCCAACTAGGACAGAGTCTATTTTCAGTGGAGGTCCGGGGGAAATGCTCCAGATGCATGTCTTTGGAACGTTGGAAGAAACCCATGCGAACGCAGGGAGGACATACAGACTCCACACAGAAGGCACCCCAGCCAAGAATTGAACAGGAGAACCTCTTGCTTTGAGGCAGCAACACTGACCACTGCATCACTAAGCCACCCAAATAACATCAAATATCTGACCAGTGTGCGTGCACACACACATGCACAAGATTAAATGGGGCAGCTTATTTCATTGTGGGAGCATGCCTGCAAAAAGCAAGAAAAAAGTACAACTAGCAAACACCTGCCAAACATACCTCCCAGCCATACAGAATTACTCAGTTTTTAAGTTTTGGGGTCCAAATTAAGGGGTTTCATGATTCCTGAGTGGCACCCCTTCATTTCCGATTTTTTTCCCTTTTGTTTTCAATTTTCTTGCTATAGACGCTGACGTCATCACGTGTGTGATGATGTCAGTGCCGTCAGGGCTACCAGTCAGTAGGAATTGAGCTGAAGAAGCTCACATCCTGCAGACATCATTTCCGGCTGGCAGGAAATGCGAGCAGGAACAGGAACAAAGTTTTATGGAGTATATGCGAGAGGAGCTGCTTTTATGGATTATATGTGAGAGACGCTGTATAGAATCAGCATGAAGAACTTGTTGACAGGAATGGCACTAAATTCTGACTGGCCACAAATGCGAGTGCTTTATGGAGAGAGCTAATGGTTATGTAAGCAGAGCTTCATGAAGAACTTGTCTATTTGAAGTAAGGTAACTGGTGTGTGTGTGTGTGTGTGTGTGTGTGTGTGTGTGTGTGTGTGTGTGTGTGTGTGTGTGTGTGTGTGTGTGTGTGTAAATGCCCCTCATTCAATATACCTGGTGGCTAGAGGTACTCTGGCTCAAACCCTGTACCTTCAGTACAGGGTAAAAAGGAGCCTAAAGTCCCTAGCCACCACCACATGTGAGCTTTGCCGAGGTTTTTTGTGCCAAGAGTTGAAAGCTATAGTGAGAACTGATTTTGTATTCCCCCAGGATTTTTCTGCTAAGAGTTGAGAGCTATAGTGAGAACTGATTTTGTATTCCCCCCATTATTGGCTTTGTTTGTCCAGGTTTTTTGTGCTAAGAGGTTGACAGCTGTGCTGAGAAGTGAGAAATTAATTCACCAAATGATAGCCAATAAGTTTCAGTCTTCTTACTTTTCAGGAAGCTACTGATTTAGCATAGTGGTATGTTGCTCTGACTGTAGTGCACTGGATCCTGGGTTCAAGAATTACTAGTGAAATGCATGGTGGTAACGCATTTCATTCTAGCAACTTTACAAAATTATACAAGCATTGTTTAAAATATGTCCCTGGTTTTTGACCCTTTGACCCCCTCCCCCCAAAAAAATGAAATTGAAAATGTGTGAGAAGCTGTGCAAGATGCCTATGGCTTACACTGCTGCCATTCTATTTATAGTGTGGGTGTGGAAGTAGACTTTTATGATGGAAAATGTTCTGAATTGGGCAGTTTTGGCATTACTGGTTCATGCATTTTGTTTCATTGCCTACAGTACAGTCTACTGGAAAAATGTTTAAACAAATTTAAAATGCACTCTAACAAGTGTGCTGTATTATACAAGGAATATAATTTAATAAAGTCAGGAAGGTGCATCAAAGAAAAGAACACATGTATGTTTCTTGTTTTGTGTGCAAAGGGCCAATGATTTGAAAACAGCCCAAAAGTTATCTTTATCCACCACTGGCCAGATGCATTTTCTTTGGATGTGGTGTGGGTTTCAATGCTGTTTCAATGAATGTAAGTTTCAAGGGCAGACGAGCTTTAATGCCAAGTCTATTTTCATTGCGAGACAGTATTGCTTTTACCAGATGTCTATTAGTGTTTGTGCATTGTTGTGCTGTAAAAAATAAAATCCAAATAATCATTGTAAAAATAAAGCAGTATGCACACATTAGTGTTTATGGTAAATGGGGCGAAATAGCCAGGTAATGGGACATCGGAGTGGCTGCAGGGGGACTCTGGTGCCATATTTGGTTGCCTGTTCTTCAGTTTGTTTGAAAGATGGTATCCTACAATTCCATTGGAGTGGATGGGGTTGCGTAATTATGTATGCAAATCAGATGTTAATCAGCATACATATTTGTACCTATTTTTCATGGGCTTTGTCCAGAAATTTGATGTTTCCATGTTGTGAGGTATGCTGCCAAACAAATTAAAAAAACATACCAATGCCAAATGCTGACTTGATGGGTCAAATGCAGCAGTAGCAGTAGTTAAAAATGTGTGAACAAATATGGAAGTATAAGGCAGTGAAGAAGTAGAAATAAAGACAGCAAATGTCTATTGCTTTTAAAATTTCTTGTTAAGTAGGCCCTGCTAGGAAGCTGTCACTAATCAGTTAAGTTGTCCACATCACCAAAGGACACAGACTTTATTTATATCAGTTAAATGAGGTATAGTACCGATCGCATGATTTTTTTTTTTTAATTCAACCTAGGAATACCATCTGGATAATTCCTTAAAGCCCTACAGCAGGCAAATGGAGGTTGAAGGGATCAAGTCAAGGTTGAACTCGCAATGAAAATGTTCTGAGACTCCGATCGAACTTTCACAGTGCTGTCCATGATCGTCATGATGCACACACCCTGGAGTGCTACAGTTCACTTACTTTGGCAGAGCAGTGTGGAAATTAACTATAAATCCATGCACCTCAAGGAAGAGGGAATATCAGAGGTGCAAGTTGCAAAGCTTTGTGTATGAACACACATGTATGTGTATCTTTGTGTAACGAGATCTCACTCTCTCTCTCTCAAAGACCACCTCTGAAAAAACAATAGCAATGTCACTTCAAGCTATCCATTTCATCCAAAATGGCATCCATGCATCCCTTATACTGAAGTCCTAAACCCATTAGTTTGGGTGACAAGTAGAAGATCCACCAACCTTTATAAAGACAGGTGCAAAAAGTTTTACCAAGGTACAGCAACATCAGTGTGGATAAGAGCATTTCAAAATTCATGTGGGAAGGACAACTAAAACAATCACTAAAATTAGGCAGCTTCCATATCCTTCGGACAGCCTATTTACGTAAGGTAGCAGTGGCATTCAGCCGTTATGAGAAGGGTGCGCAATCACGGCCATGGTTGGCTTCATCAACTCCGGTTTAAATTACACAGCTTTATCTTCCTTCATAAACTAAAATAATTACATTTATGTATGATGATGTACTGAAAACACAAATATGTAGTAATGCCAAATCTTCACGTGGGCAAAAAGAACAATAAACTTTGCTCTGGATCTGTGAATGACAGCAAGTGCACTGAGAAATTGTTTTAATATCCAAATGGAATAAAATACATAAAGCTGCCATAAAAGAGCCCACATGTGATATGCTCAAATGCTGGCTTTAAATAATTTGGCTGCTAAACTGCTAGTAAATGTTTCACAAAAGACCACCAAAATTTAAAGAAAAAGAAAAATTTCACTCTGTGATAAAGTATCTGCAAAGCTGTTGAAGGAAACATGTTTATTCAGAGTGCACAGATATATAGCCTCTGGCCTTACTTTTCAAATATTACAAGAACTAGTTCATTCTCTCCCCGATTTTGAGAAGCATCAGCTTAAATGCATTTTGAGCCCAAATTCTGTATTAAGAGCTGCACTGTTGTATTCAGCCTAGCTGCTGGTAAAGGTCCACACAGGATCACTAGGATATAACTCTCAGAGTTAAACTGTAAAACTTAATCGATCTGCAACGTTTACTAAGGATCACTAGTACATACCTGCCTAACACACAAAGCTATGTCAAACCCAGAGCTGTTGGACATGCTCCACTTAAAGAAATCCTAATCCCTCCAAGCTACACGCTTTAGGGACCTAAACCTTGTCACCACAATAAACAGAACATGCTGGAGGGATAGATTCCTGTCCCAGAGACTTCCCATACTCTGGAACAAACTACATATCTATATCAAACAAAGCTCCTCATTAGCACTCTTCAAGAAAAATCTTGATGATTGGATGGGAGATAGGAAATTCACCCCGGGGATCACTTCTGTGGCTCTGCTCGACAGTGGCACAGGAAAATAATTTTCTTAGGTGGCGAAAGCCAGGGTACATTTAGCTAGGCTTATATAGGCCCTAGGGCCAATAGCCTAGTACCTACCTATGAACCTTTCGGAATTAAAGAGAGATGCATCAGTCTGCTGCTCACTCAATATGCATTTTCCATCCCAGTAGCACTCTGGCTATTTGCTATACCCCACCCCAACCCACACATTCACCTCACCCCTGGAATGGGACTGTCCTTAATGGAGAGGATACACAAGTAAAGACCACCAAGTTGTACTGGCCAGGTGGAAACTGGTTTAGTTTATGCTTATTTTCTGGTGTCTGACAATCGCACATCTTAAGCAAAGCCTACAATATTTGCCCACTGGTGGAAATTTCACATACCCTTCCCAGTGTGGTGGGGCAAGTTCCATGAGACCTACCCACTGAACCCTGCAGTCAGGAATGGGCAAGTTTGTGTTCACTGTTCACTTTCTATTCCCCACAGTAAGCTCCTCAAAAAAACACAACTGTTAGTACAGTGTAGGCCAATGAGGAAGCAATGATCCACCTCTCAAGCTCCAAGAAACCAGCTGTCAGTCAGTTATAACTGCTGCCTTATTTTCAACATACCTAGAAAACTCCATCAGTAGTGCTACGATAGGAGAAAAGGAAGAACCGAAAAATATGGAAGGAGGAGGGCAAATTGAGTAATTTAAATGATTTTTTTAGAGCTCTGTTGGTATTCTGTTTGTGGGGTCTTGAGTTACTTTGATCTTTTCTTCACTTCTCTCCTCTTCAGTGCGATTACTTAACTTTTTACATGTTCTTTGTTTGGTGGCAGAGGCATGTCTTAAATGCAACCTAACTGTATTTTGGAAAGAAAAAAAAAACATTCCTTCATAAAATGTGATTTTTCTCCCAGTCAGACAATATTCCAATGCTGGCTGTCCAAATAGTGTCTTGATTTATAACTTGAGTCTCAATATCACTCAGGGTGTAGAGAAAAATGAAAACATGTTGGGCCAGATTCCAAAAGAGTTGCTCTCAGTGGAAGTCTGGCCTAATACCAAAAGATTAGGTTTCAGTGCAATTAACTTACTTTGGTGTAAGGCCTATCCATCAAGATACTTACACAGGGGACCAGATTCTAAAAGACCTACTCTCAGACTGCTCTCAGTGTAAGTGGTCACTTACAATAAAAGCATGCCTTTTGGCATCAGGCCCATTATCTGGCTTAACTCCAGGGGACCATCTTAATACAGTAAGAAATAAATTATGCCCCTTGCTTTTCTCACGGTAGCTACACATAAGCAAGAAGCAAAAGCAAGTTCAACAACAGTCTGTTGCTTATGAGAAATCTTCTGCGCCTTTGAGTTGATTAGATAAAGAAACAGATGTAGGTAACACAACCCTCTGCTTTCGAAAGGTGTTTAAAAAAAATAAAATTTTATGACTTAAGACCTAGGCAAACACACATGACAAATTGCTCAATTCCTGCCTTAACTTAAACCTCTCTCCTCCTGAACATTATTCTGCATGTATTGTTTCCACAATTTTCATTTATTTCTATGCAATTTGGTCCTACCCTTTTCTAAAGATTCGTCTTCATAGTTATTCAGTTTCTCTTATATTCAATACTTCAAATACAATTGGATTAAACTTTGACTTCCCTTTTCTAGTAATTGATTTTTTTTTTAGCAGCCACCTTAAACATAAAAAAGGTGTTACAATGTCTAGGCAATTCAGATCCTCTGTCCCACCTCAGAAGGAATCCTTTCCCTAGTTGCATCCATTTTCTCACCCAATGTATCTGACCAAGTACTCTGTACGGAATTTTAAAATCTGCCAACTCATTACACTCCCAAAATGTAAGTTTTTAATTACCTCTTTCATCCCCCATCACACCTCCAACATTTGCCATTTGCCAGAGGAAAAAATTCTTTGGAGTCTGCTTGGCATACAAAAATGCCTATGTAAGCAGTTCCAAGAAAGAACCCTACAGCTTCTAGACTTTAATACGCATTTGGTAGCCATACATGTGTCCTCCCATTGTTCCCTTGTAAATTGCTCATCCAATCTGTCCTTCCCTCCTCTGATCGATTCTTATATTTTATATGCCCTACTAATTATCCCTTTTTAATGACAGATTTTGTTCTAGAGTCAACAAAAAAACTCTGCTAGGGCAGGTCTTTCAAATTTCTTCTTGGCCTCTTCCCATTCTTTTTCCTTTCCCCACTCAGTTATTTGCTCTGACTACCTTGGCTCCTTTACCCAGTTTCCTCCAGTAAATCCCACCCACCTTGTTCTTTGCACCCCTAATTGCAGTCATACCTATTGGCAAAATCTCATTTCTCCATTCTGTTGTGACTTGGTTCTTAGAACCCTTTCTGCTACTTTATGACCATAATATTCCTTAAGGCTGTTATTCTCCAAGAATCTACATCCACAAATCACATACACACACCTTCTGTCTTCCCTGTTTCATCATCATTACTCCTTTCCACTTAGATTATACCTTTCTGTTGAGTTATGTATACAAGCCTTAACTGCGTAACCCTAAAATATCCCTTTAAATCAGGTAATCCTAAACCACCTTGTTCAGTTGGGAAGATCAACTTATCGCACTTGACTCTTGCCCTTTTCCCCTCCCAGATAAATTCCTCAACTCTATTAATTATTCTCCACAACGTCTTCTCTGGTTGATAAAAATATAACTGACCTATATAAAACTAAAGGGACTAAAACTATTTTTCACTGCTTGTATCTTACTATCCATATCAACAAACAAGGGCATCCAGTTTCTCAGTTTTTGTATCATCTTTTATCTAGTATATTCCCATATATCTTTAGCTGACTTAACAGAAGCTGTTTTAATCCATATATCCACCCATTTGCTCACCTTATATATTGTGAGCCAATAAATTTGGGTATTGCTGAACTAATTCATGAATAGGTACATAATTTACAGTTATAGCCTTTGTTTTATCTTCATTAAATTTTATATCTCAAAAAGACATAAAACTGAGTCAAAATGTTCCGCAACAGTGAGATGCCCTTTTCTGATTTTATTGGCTATAAAATATCATCTGCAAATAAAGAAACTTATGATTACCATATCAGTTTCTGAGTCCCTTATTTTCTTTGCCAAAGGCTCTAAATATAAAGCAAATGGGGGAAAGAGGACACCCCTGCCTAATTCTTCTGCTCATACACAACTTATCACAGAGAAACCCTTCCACTTTAATTCTTGCCCCTGATCTCTCATGTATCTTCCCAATTTACCGCACCAGGGAATGCAAATGCTTCCACTGCCCTAGTCATAAAATCCCCGCTTACTCTGTTGAATACTTTCTCTGCATCAAGCCCTATCAACAGCAGTGATATTTTCTCACATTCTGCTTCGCTCTGAATCATCATCGTTCTTTTAATAATGTCAAATATTTGCCTCCCCTCCACAAAACCACACTGATCCATATCAATTTTGGCAGCACCTTTACTATTCTTTTAGTTATTACAAACACTTCATAAGCATGATTTAAAATTGAAATGGGTCTGTACAAAGATGGGCCTGATGGGTCTTTACTGTCTTTAGGTATAACCACCACCACAGCTTTCTTCCAAGATGGTGCAGCTTCTTTTCCTTTTAAAATACTGTTAAAACCTTCCAAACCTGTCATTTTCATCCCTTCTACTTTTTGAACTTCCACAGGTATAACATTTGTTCCTGGAAACTTTCCTACAAATTGATTAAACATCACTGTTTTTATCTCATAACCTCATGTTAACTAGTGAGTCTCATCTACCTTTGTCCTTGACATACTTAAGTCTTTCATAAATATTTCAATTTCTGTTCATTCTTGATTTTCACTTGTCTCTGTTCATAATTATGTTCATAAAATTTCCAAAATATCTCTCATACCTCTACAGGATGTCTGGTTATTTCCCTTATTATAGGCTTTCTAAGTTGGGCAACAAAGCTTTCTACTAAGTTGTCGTGATACAAGTTTTTGTGCTCTGAAGTTATTAAAAACAGCTGAGGGTCATATTTCAAAATTCATGCATAATATGTAAATATTCCCCTTATTATTTTCTCTTTAATTGTCTGAAATTGTGCCTATTCTTTTTCTATCACATTCCCCTTATTCTGCAATACTTTTAGTCCTCGGCAGTCCTTCCAAATAATTACTGTTACTTTTTAACCATATATTTTCTTTCATTTCTACCCCATTTTTAAAATCCAGTTTCTATCTGCCTCATTAACTCTCTACTGCCCATTACTTAAACTGGACTCCAGCAGGTAGGTGGAAAAAGCCAGTGCCTCATTTTGTTTACTTCTTTACCCTGCCCTTGTATCTTTTTTTTATTGATGCATGATCTGAAATAGTTATTGGATGTATGTGAAAACGCTCAAATTAACTTGTTCCTGTGAAATATAATTTGTCTAGTTTAGCCCAGTTATTTTACCTTGAGAAATAATATGCAAATTCTCTCCACATTGTTACTACTGAATTCACATCTTCTATACCAAATATTTTCATAAATCTTTAGAAATCTACCTTTGTTTGCTATATTTTCCCTTCCAGTTCCCCTAGATAAATCACTGTGGTTGCAAATCAAGTTTCAGTCCCCACCTACATGTAACATTCCCTGCTGAAAGCAGAATATTTCTCCAAGTATTTTCTTAACCACCATAACAGCAGTTTTAGATGGAATATAAATACATACCAGCAGTCCCCCTCCCTTGCCAGCAGCCCCTTTCTACCACAAATCTACCCGTATACATTTTTCCTCTTCTATCACTACTGGAGTTCCCATAGCAATTAGTCTAACTACTCCCACTATTGGAGTTCCTATAGCAATTAGTCTAACTACTCCCTTCTTCTTGTGTCCCATTTATTCTGTTGAATATCCATCCTGAAATCCTTTCCTTATCAAATTCATATTCTAATTTCTTTACAAATGTGCCACCTGTAGCATTATTTGCACTCTACATTTCTTAAAATAATTCAATATTCTTACATTTTAGTCTATATCTGTGAGGGTATTTAGGTTCCAAAATAATACAGATAGAACAGTCATTATGATAAGTTATTGTTCCCAGCTATTATACATTACACCTTTTTGGTGTGTGTACTTCCATGTTTTGCCTTACATGCACATACTGTTTGGCAGACTGATATTTTATACAGTAGTTTCTTTTCATCTCTATTTGAAACTATATCACATTTTCCAATATTTTTTTGTTTTAATGAAAACCAGCAAAAACACCCACCACAGCACCCCCAGAACCTGTTAAAGTGTAACCCTCCTGATAAGACCAACTGACCCAAATGGAGAGCTGCACTCACAAGCATGACCTAACTGAAACCAACTGAAATTTAAGGTTATCCATGCTAAAGTATGCAGCATCCTGTACTACCACTTACAGTGACTGCTGTCTGTTCTTTTTGTGTTGTTGTTAAAACACCTTTACTGAATCATCACTTATGACACTGGCACATTTACATTTATCCAAAAGTAACCAAATTGTGTTCAACATTATACTTCATATATATTGCTATATACATCATATAATCCTACATTACATTATATAAATTATTCCATTACTGCTGTCTGCTCTTGTACTTCTATTCCCATCTCAGATGTGAAAAACAGCTTGTATACTTTCTTAAGGCTAAAAGTTAATGTTCACTGAAAATGTGCACTGGCTATAGTTAAATAAAACTAAATTATACAGTATTCTAATAAATGCACTGAAGTACTTAGGCTGCTAGGGAACCTCTCTCATTCACTTCCAATAACCTCAAACTGTTTTTATGGAGATGCTTGCCCTTCTATCTTTTAAATTTTACAACTCTCAAGATTAAATTGGCTGCACCTGTAGTCAGCTTGTCGCCATAGAAATTTAACAGAATCTACCTTTGCCATCAGCTGCAGACTTTACAACTTACAGTGAACATTTATTTACAAAACGAAATAAAAACAAGTCAATACAATTTCATATGGAAGAGAATCAGCCATGTTCAAACCAAAAGCTGTAGATGGAATGAAGGAGCGAACACAATTCTTTAGTACTTTTATTCAAATTTATTCTTCATGAACTTCTTCAGAAAAAAGTTAACCTTTCAAAACATACCTCATAAGTTACATCACACATCACATGACTTTCATGATACTTTAAATTAAAGGTATAAAATCATACAATGAAAGTCATGTGATGATGTGTGATGTAACTTATAAGAGGTGTGTTTTGAGAAGTTAACTTTTTTCTGAAAAAGTTCATGAAGAATAAATTTGAACGAAAGTACTAAAGAATTTTATTTGCTCCTTCATTCCATCTACAGCTTTTGGTTTGAGTTTCATTTTCAAGTTTGTTGTGTGCTAATCAGCCATGTTCATTGCACTCACCATGTTTGCAAATTAAGCCAATGGCATTAATCCAGACATTCACCTCTGCACAAGTAAGAGAAAATATCTCAACCCTAAATGCGCATTACAAATCAGTGAACTTTTCATCCTACC